>NC_079903.1:23642610-23658009 GCF_024868665.1 Triplophysa rosa | reverse complement strand
ACACGGCACCCCAACCCTGCAGGGAGGCGTCTGTCGTCACCACGACGTGCCTCGTGACCTGCCCGAGAGGGACCCCCATCCGTAAAAAGGTCATTGAAGACCAAGGGGTTAGGGTGCGTCGGCAGAGAGGCGTAATCACCATCCGCCTGCTGCCGGTGTGCCACGCTCTCCAGGGAACTCGACTCTGTAGCCAGTGTTGGAGCGGTCTCATGTGCATCAACCCGAGGGGTATCACCACCGCCGAGGATGCCATGTGCCCACGAACCTCTGAATTTGTTTCAGGGGGACCACTGACTGCTTGAAATATTCCAGGCAGTTCAACACTGACTGAGCGCTTTCTGTAGTCAGTCGCGCTGTAATGGAGACAGAGTTGAGTTCCATACCAAAAAAGAGGATGCTCTGCACAGGGGAGAGCTTGCTTTTTTCTTGGTTGACCTGTGGTCCCAATCGATCTAGGTGCCGAAGCACTAGGTCCCTGTGTGTACATAACAGATCTCGTGAGTGTGTCAAATGAGCCAGTTGTGGAGATAGTTTAGTACCCGCACACCTCTCTCCCTGAGGGGAGTGAGGGCGGCTTCCACGATCTTCGTGAAGACTCGTGGGGACAGGGACAGACCGAAAGGGAGGACTCTGTACTAATATGCCTGACCCTCGAAAGCGAACCGTAGAAACGGGCAATGACGAGGGAGAATCGAGACATGAGAGTAAGCGTCCATCAGGTCAATTGCCTTGAATCCATCTTGATCATGATAGATGCCAGGATGTGCTTCTGCGTGAGCATCCTGAATGGCAGCTTGAGTAGGTGCCTGTTCAGGGTACGCAGATCTAGCGACCCCCGCTTTTTTGGGGACGATGAAGTACAGGTTGTAAAACCCGTTGAACATCTCGGCTAGAGGAACAAGCACGATCGCTTCCTCTCCAGAGGGGTGGCGACCTCGGCCCGAAGCACGGGAGCATCCTAGCCTCTGACTGAGGTTGAGAGGATGCCCCAAAACTTGGGCAGGCGTCTGCGGAGTTGGATCGCGTAGCCGAGACGGACCGTATCCCGTAGTCACCGTGACAGTTTGGGAAGCTCTTGTCAGGCTCCCAGGGACCGAGACAGGGAGGCTAGGGGTACGTTCTGCTTCATCGACCTCCCGGGGGTGGTTTGATGGCTGGCAGTGCGGATCCCTCGCCGTGGGGGGGGCCCCCGGAGAGGAGATCGGCTCTGCAGTTTTAGATGATGTTTATCCTCGACATTGGGTCTTGCCGCAACGTCGAGTTGCCGAACACCGTCGTGTAGAGGGTGAGAGCGGCTGTGATAATACCCAGACGATGATGTGGCACAACTCACTGTTGATTGAGAGTGCTTAGGCTGCTGACTATCCTCGACATTGGGTCTCGCCATGACGCAACGTCGAGTTGCCTAACACCGTCGTGTAGAGGTGGGCTGTTGGGATGGGGCAGGAACCGTCCCGGATCGACCAACCAGCCATGGAATGGCTGGGGTCGGGCCGAAGGTTTTCTCGATCTCCCTGGGGTCTTCCCATGAGGGCTTCCGCCGCGGCTGCTGACAGGGTGTCTCGAAGAGGACCAGGGCTGCTGGGAAGCAGACGGTGCACGGGATCTCGGCGGCCAGAGGGTGGTCGAGTCGCGGCTGGGGAGGATATACTTGATGATATCCCCTGTCTGCTCCTTTACTGTCGAGAACTGCAGCTCGACCGTATCACCAAACAGCCCTCCCTTGCGAGATGGGTGCGTCGAGAAAGCGGACTTTCTCGCCATTACTCATCTGTGCAAGGTTCAGCCAGAGGTGTCTCTCCTGGACCACAAGTGTGGACATCGCCCGACCCAGGGCCCGCGCGGTCACCTTGGTCGCCCATAGAGCGAGGTCGGTGACGGCGCGGAGTTCCTGCATAAGCGCTGGGTCGGTCTTACCCTCATGGAGCTCTCTCAGCGCATTGGCCTGATGGACCTGCAGGATGGCTATAGCGTGGAGAGAGGGGACAGCTTGGCCCACAGCAGAGTAAGCTCTCGACACCTCAGGTGCCGAAAAGCCTATGTGCTTTGGACGGGAGTCTAGGTCGAGCCACTGGGGGACATCGACGTATCCTCTAGCTGCCCCACCATCGAGGGAAGAAAGGGCGATGGAATTAGTTGACGTGTACGCGCCGAAGGGGGGCGGTCCAGGTCGTACTAAGTTCCTCATGCACTTCCGGGGGAACACGGCACTGGGGGCGAGTGCGGCTTGGAGCCGCTCTCAAGCCCAAGGTACCGTGTATCCAGCCGCGAGCGTTGGGAGAGGTAGTGCAGTGCACCGCAACCCAATTCCGGCGGCCCGGGAAAGCATGGCTGACATTTCGACGTCCGCTTCTTCCTGAGCTAGACCCCCCGAGGGAGGGAGCTTCAAGGAATCATCGGAGTCTGATGCCAGTAAGTCACCCTCCGATGCTGCAACAGACCGTTTCCGATACGTGGTTGAGGAACAAGACGGTGGGACCGTCTCATGGGGAACGGTCAGACGAGCGAGACGAGGTGCGAACGGTCCGCGAGCCAGTGGCTGACGAATTAGCACTCACAGTAATCCTCATATCACCCTCGCTGCTCGCCGTAGCGGGCGGCAGGGCTGTAGTCCTGCCGTCACGGAACGGGAAGCAGACGAGGTGGTGGCTGAGTCTCGTGGGAACACAGCCACCCGTGACGCAACGTCTGAATCGTCAACCGTCTGCAGTGCGGGCAGGACGTATCCACAACATCTGCCCCAGCGTACTGGACGCAGACATCGTGTCCGTCCCCCTCCTCGATGAGTGTGTTGCACCCACGAGAACAGCGGGACATGCCACGCTGGAGAAATTTGCTCTTTTAGAGAAAAAACTCGAACACTTCTGGAACCGCCGAGACACCCAGGGGGAGTCGCCGCAGGAAGGGACAGTCCGCTGCACCACGTCATAGAACCGGCAGTCTTGTAGTTGCTATTTGTAGCGAAGCCTGTTTATCATGAGCGAAGGTTCCGAAGAACAAAAGGTGAATGAATGAGGCACGCCGTCTCCCTTTTATACCCGGATATCCGGGGGCAGAGTCCGGCATGCAAATTTCATTCGCCAATTTCATTGGCCTTTTCTAAGAAGTCGGAAGCGATTGGTTCTCAGGGACGAACCCCATCTGTCGGCTAGACACAACGTCGAGAGACCGACAGAAAGGGAACTATTGTTACATATGCAGGTAGTGCGGACATGAGAAGAGATATAATACAGCTTCTGAACATCACTAGACGGACTATCAATGGTGACGTCACTGCAAACTTCTCAGTCTCAAACTTCCATGTAAAGCGGTTTTCTGTGCAGCTGGTTTGTTGATAAGTATGTAAACACATGAAAACATGTTTCAAATATTTGATAGATATTCCTTTATTTTGTGCATGAAAACGCTCTCACACTGTCATGATGTTTGAGACAGCGCGGCTCCATATTTACATTAATAAGATTAAAGTTGAAAGATTATTATTGTTTTAAGTCTTTATTTGCATTTAATAAAGTATTTCTTTTAAACAAAATAATAATGATAATTAGATCAAGTTTTAGATAATGGCCTACATCACAGAGTTGATCCAGAGTGACTTACAGTTGATGAAAACAACAAGCGAATCATCTGAGGACGGCAACGAACACCAGAAGTGCCAGTGATTCAACATGAATCAATCGTCACATGTTTGTGATGTTGTGATGATGAAATCCTCACTGCACACTGTAAGACACACTCATAATTACATATATAGAAATGATATAAATGACATCTAAATGCTTCAGTTGTCACGTGGGACATCATAGTGTTCATTAAAAACTTCCATCACATGTTAGCAGTCACTACAAACCTTTGAGGACAGAATGTTTACAGTGCAGTGATCAGAAAGCAGCCGTTTGATTGGCTGTGGGAATCAGCAGCGTGTCGAACATTCATCATCTGATGTTAATGTTCATTCTTCTGCTAATGAAACTATCAGATATTTCATTAACAGCTCATTAGACGCTTATTTAAGACGAGAAACATTGATAGAGATCAGCTTGCATGAATAATCACTGACCTTCAGTGTGTGTGTGTGTGTGTGTGTGTGTGTGTGTGTGTGTGTGTGTGTGTGTGTGTGTGTGTGTGTGTGTGTGTGTGTGTGTGTGTGTGTGTGTGCGTGCGCGCGTGTTCATGTGTGTGTGCGTACGTGCTTGCGTGCGTGCGTATGAATGTGCGTGTGTGTGAAGTGTATTAATTTGATGTATTTTATCTCTCAGTTTTGCTGAACTTTGCCAGTTTCAGTTTTACATAAATTAATATTCACTGAGTAAACACATTGTGCTGTAAATGATGCTCGTGAATAAAACATGAGCAGTAAAATGAGCCCCGAAACCTCTTCAACCTTCTGAAGAAAGAGCTGACCAGATCAGACTCACTGTGCGTGTGCGCGTGCGTGGAGGAAAAAAGTGCGCACACATCTGTAGAAGTTTTTGAGATGCTGAGTTAATAAGTTGTGCTTTGGTCTGTAATTCTGTGTATAAACTGATAGGGATGAACTTGAATGAGCTCAAATTGTAAAAGCGCTATATAAAATAAAGTTGAGGGATGTAGCAATATTATGGATATCGATGGTATCACAATAGCAACATTGTCTCAATATTATGGTGGTCACATGACTGTATGAAACGATACATAGAGAATGTTAGAAATAATAACAGATGTTACCTCTGTCAAGGTCCGTCTGATGCAGTGATTTTATTTGGTAAAAGGGTCATTTGACTCATCTCATACTCACACCTGTAAGCAACAGCTATGATTAGAAGATAAAGAAAAGAAGATGCTCATGGCAAGCTTCCAAGTCATCATTTGTCATTTTAAATAGTGTAATAAATATGGTACCGTGGACTTTATACCGAGGTATTATCGTACAGTGAGATTTTGATATTGTTACATCCCTAGTGTTTAATATTGTTGCGTGCGTCTGTGTGAGATCATAAGCTTGTGTGCGACCTCTCCTGGACAACAAACACATCACACTGTATTTCACAATGATGATGATGATGGTTTCTACACGTGATAGTGTTGTTGTTTGTGTATGATAAATGTCCTGTGATGTGTGTGTGTGTGTGTGTGTCAGCCGAGGCTCTGGACGTCGGGGAATATCTGGAGATTTCTGGCATGGTGAGGTCTCAGGCTGGACGTTACGAGTGTAAAGCCAGTAATGATGTTTCCACACCCGATGTCAAATATGTCAACGTGATTGTCAACTGTAAGTACAAGATTCTGTGTTTATTCTGAAATATAGTACACATGTATATGATGCGGATGTCGTCCGTCAATACTCAAGTCACATTTTCTGCACAACACAAGTCTGTGTCGATCATTTCTCAGTGGTTTCACACAAAATGTTTTCAATAACCACATCTTTCAAAATCCATGAAACACTTTTGTCATTTATACTTCACAAGAGTTTGTACTCTCAGCAGATTTATCAAACGGATGAAAACCCATTCAGAACATAATAATGACTACTTTGATGCATTTCTGCCGTGGTCTTTTAATCTAGAGAATCTTGGAAATGAAAATAATAGCTCATTGTGATTTCACCCTGATGTCCAGTTTTACTCTTCCTTTATTCTATAACGACATACAGACTTATGTGAAACATGACTAAAACTTCAGGGATAGAAGTTGATTACTGATGATGATGCTCATTGTTTGTAGTGTGTAATGAGTGACAGCGTTCTGTTAAGAATTGTTTTCAGTGTTCCGGTGAAGTTTGTTTTGAGACATGTATGAAGGGTCGAGTTGAAATCAAGTGTTTGGCCGATAAAGACTGTGTGAAGAGTTGAGAAAAGGTGTCTTTAGTATTGACCGATGCTTGTTAGCAATAAAAAACTGTGTTGTGAGTGTGTCATCTTGTGCATTTGTCAGATCCGCCGTATATAAAAGCTGTGCGGAGTTCAGAGACTCCTGTGGGACACGCTGGGATTCTGCACTGTGAGGCGTCGGCCGTCCCGCAGCCGGAGTTTGAGTGGTACAGAGACGATCGCAGGTTCACAATTCATTCTTATGACATTTTTCTTAAAGATCAAATACTCAAAGTAAATTGAATGTAACATTTAAAGGGACAGTTCGCCCCAAAATGGAAATTCTGTCATCATTTACTCACCCTCATGTCGTTTCATACCTTGATACATTATTTGTTCTGATGAACACAGAGAAAGATATTTGGAAGAATGTTAGCAATTTTCAATTCCAGGACATCATTGACTGCCATAGTAGGACAAATTAAATGGTAGTCAAAGGTGCCCCAGAACAGTTTGTGTTCCTAAATCCTTCAAAAGATCTCAATTTGTTTTCAACTGAACAAAAAAATACAATATTCTTTTCCTACTATGGTAGTGGAGTCCCAGAACTGAAAATTGCTAACATTCTTCCAAATATCTTTCTCTGTGTTCATCGGAGCAAATAAATGTATACAGGTATGAAATTACATGAGGGTGAGTAAATGAGTTTTCATTTTTGGGTGAAGAGTGAATTCTTTTCTCGTCATTGTTGTGTTTTCTTCTGTTCATTCATCAGATTGTCGAGTTCTCAGAGTGTTAACATTCAGATCACCGGATCTCGAACACTGCTGGTCGTCGCAAACGTCACTGAAGACGATTATGGAAATTACACGTGTGTCGCTACAAACAGACTGGGCATCCACAACGCCAGCCTGTTCCTCTACAGTGAGAAACACAACTCACAACCTTCCGTCCGTCTGTGTGTGTGTGTACTTGTACATCTATATTTGTGAGGACCGGTTTGAGGTGTAGACCAGCGGTGTGAGGACAAGGAGAGTAAAGTGAGGACATTTTGGCCGGTCCTCACTTCCAGAGACCCCTTTAAAGGGCTGTTTGAGGGTGAAGACTTGGTTTTAGGCTTTAGGTTATAATCAGGTTTAGGGTCAGGGTTAGGGTCAGGCATGTAGTTCTGATGGTTAGGGTGACGGGCTAGAGATCACATTGCGTCAATGTATGTCCTCATAAAGATAGCTGCGCAAACGTGTGTGAGTGTGTGTGCGTGTGTGTGATGTGCGTGTGTGTGATGTGCGTGTGTGATGTGCGTGTGTGATGTGCGTGTGTGTGATGTGCGTGTGTGTGATGTGCGTGTGTGTGATGTGCGTGTGTGATGTGCGTGTGTGATGTGCGTGTGTGTGATGTGCGTGTGTGTGATGTGCGTGTGTGTGATGTGCGTGTGTGTGATGTGCGTGTGTGATGTGCGTGTGTGTGATGTGCGTGTGTGATGTGCGTGTGTGTGATGTGCGTGCGTGCATGTATTTTATGCACACAAGTAAATCACAGTTGTCGTGATCAAAGAAATTATAGATTTGCATGGATCAGAAAACAAACCCATACAAAAATGTAAAATGATACAAAATGCATGTTATTTTTTAGTTAGTACTGTCTTGGGTAAGATATTTGACAAAAAAGATGTTTACATATAGTCCGCAAGACAAACAAATAGACGAAATGATTCAATTAACCCTGTTCAAAAGTTTGGGAACCCTTGATTCTTATTACTGTGTGTGGGTACCTGGATGATGTTCCAGTGTTGGTGTTGTGATGGTTGTTCATGAGTCGCTTGTGTGTTCTGAACAGTTAAACTGAGCACCGTTCTTCAGAGAAATCCTCCAGGTCCTGCAGATTCTTCAGTCATTCACCCCCAGTCTCTTAATGCATCGTGTTTCCTTCGGTGAATGTTTGAACCTTGTTTAATAGTTGTGTTTGAGTCCCTCATTTGTCAAAATCATCCAGTCACTGCTGGAAAGGGTTCAAATGTGCACAAGATGCTGTGAAACTGAAGAAGCTGCAGGACCTGGAGGACCTACATCTTTAATGTCGAATATCTTACTCGAGACAGTACTGAATAAGAATAACATGCATTCTGTATGATCTCTCTTATTTTGTGAACATTTTTCACAGATTCTGTAAGGGCTTCCCAAACGTTTGCATGCCAGTGTCCTTCGTAGTAAAACCAGGGTTGTTTGTCAGAGGAAGACAGAAGCACATGAAGCACAACTGCAGTTCACAGTTCAGCCTCCAGATGTCACCATTGACCCACAGAAAAACTTCTGTCTGTTCTAATGTGTCTGTCTCTCCGTCACAGAACCTGGCACCGGGCGGGACATCAGCGGATCCGACTGCATGTGTCAATCATTGGGGCTCCTCCTCCTGTCTGTGCTCTTTGCCCTTTTGAAGTGTTAATGTTCAGCGCGACACAGTCGATCGTCTCAGACTGTTTCCATCCCTCCGTCCATCCTCGCTCACCGTTACCCAGCAGGACGACTGATGTATTATCAGGACAACATTTGACATGGGGCTGAAGGTGCTGTTTTTATGAACTGAATATTGTTCCTGTAACACACAGGTCTGTCTGTTCTGGATGTTTCACACATGACTGTGTGAGCGCACGTGTGTGTGTGTGCGTGCGTGCGTGCGTGCGTGCGTGTGCGTGCGTGTGTGTGTGTGCGTGCGTGCGTGCGTGCGTGCGTGTGCGTGCGTGTGTGTGTGTGCGTGCGTGCGTGCGTGCGTAATAAACCTGTCAAACACAACCGTCAATCGTCTAGAAATGCTGAGAATAGCTCTTGATTGATCTTGTCATTGCGTTGTCCCATAAAACTTGAGTCTGCTCCAAACCGTGTTCAACAAGCCCAGAACAAGAATCATTTCACATCATTTAAATGCAGTTGCCAAAAACACCTAAACACGCGTCTGTTTTATTATTATTATTATTATTGATATGTTTTGTTAAATGACCAAATGTTAAATCTGTAGTTCTGAATGTTGATAACAGTATTAGCTTCACGCTGCTGATACCTCATGAAAAGAACAGGAGTGTGTGTTTCTATCTCACCAAACGCTCATCTTGTTCTCACGTGAGTCTGTGTTTGAAGATTTTCGTTGCTCTGAATCTAAACTCCTCCCACATACTTAACCCCTCTCACATGGACATTACCAGGCAATGCCGTCGTATGAGGATTTTGGAGGGCTACCTGTGAAATTTAGTGGAATGGAGATAAACGTGTGAAACACATCCGAGAATGGTTTAAACATGAACTTGAATATTTAATAATTGATTAAACAAAAGATGGTATATTTATTGCATTTTATACAATGATTCCACAAAACTTCATATACAGTATACTCATGCTCTTATATAACAAACTCCCGTTTCTGTCCCGCCGTGTCACACAAACGTCTCAATCCTCCGATGACATCATCATCATCATCAGATCTTCTGTGACACTAATGAATGCTCAGCGTGATTCTCACCGACACTTCTGTTGTGTGTAAATAGTTTTTGGAATCAGACGTTCTTGTGTGTAAATGAAATCCAATCGTAAATTCAGGTTTCTCAATAGTGAACATTTAGTTAATCATCTGATAATTAGATCCTAAAGCTTTTTAATAGAAAGAATTTACACCATGTTTAAATCATTCGATTTACATTTGAAACGCCTGCACTATTCTTATGAAGAGAGAGAGAGAGAGAGAGAGAGAGAATAATCGTAATTGTACAGAAATGAACTGAAGACACTTACTGCCAAAACAAATGAATCCCATTAGATGAAAAAGCCATGATGTGATACAGATGAATGACACGCACACACCACACGTTTGTGTTAGTATTGTGTGTGTGTGCGTGTGTGTGTGTGTGTTAACTAGCATTGACCAGGTGAACATCCGTCTGTCAGACAGATTTGATTGTCAGCTTTTCATGTTTGCGATTGGATGCCTTGATTGATCACGTCACGTCACGTCTGCGTGTGTTTGGATTTAAAGGGCCAGTCGCGTGTTTTCTGTACTACAGAGATGAATGATCCACAGTCCTGAACTCTTCGCTCATGTGTGACTGTTCAAACACTCGTGTGAGGATCAGAGCGTGTGTGTGTGTGTCATGAAAGATGAAAATGTGTTTTTGTCGATCCTCTTCTGCTATGAAACACGCCGGAGTTTCCGGTCACATCATCCTCATCAAAAGCAATGAAGATTTTCTAACCGTGTTTATTTACTCTGATGTTGCCGCAGTGGATTTTTAAACCCTTCTGCACAGTCAGGTACTCGTGAAATGTGTCAAATGGAAACAAAGTCATTTGAATTGGATGTTTCGAAAATGGGTTCAAACCGTTTTTGGTGAGAAAATGATAGTGATGAATTCTGTTAATCATGTAACATGCAAATAAAGAAATATAACGATTGTTAGAGCTCCCTTTAAAGTGTGTTGTTGTGTCATCTAACCTTGTGACCGAGATCAAACATCAAGAAACTTGAGACTATAAATTCTGTCATCATTTACTCGCCCTTTTGTCACCCCAAAGCTGTTTGACTTTCTTTCTTTCGTAGAACACAGAAGAAGATACTTTGAAGAATGTTGTTAACTGAACCCCGTTCACTTGTGTTGGTTTTGTGTTCATACAACAGAAGTCAAAGGTGGCCGGTGCTGTTCGCTTACCAACTTTCTTCAAAATATCTTCTTTTGTCTTCTGCGGAATAAAGAAGCTCTTACAGGTTTGACATGATAAGAGGGTGTGTAAATGATGACAGAATTATTTTATTTTTGGTGAACTGCTTTGAGGCTTTAAGAGAGTGTCAGTGTTCTGCTTTGGGGTTTTTATTTGGGTGAAAATGTTTAGTGTAACGTTTCTCTTGTGAAATGACAAACCGTTTCTGATGGTAAAATCACAGAACATCATGTGATCAGATCTACAGACAGCAGCCCGTTTGTGAGATGAAATATGACGGTCTCCATGGAAACCGTTTGTAAAGTTCCTAAAGATGCAACAGTTTTATATGGTGGCTAATGTGTAAATCACACAAAAACAAATGAATCAATAATGAGGCTCAAGTGTCAGTCGTGAGAAAGGAGATCACAGCGCCCTGTTGATGTCCTTTAAGAACAGCTTTAATATGCAGAAATCAACACATGAATCTGAACGTTTCTTCATAATGAATTAAGGAAGGCATGTTGTGAAGATAATTGGCACATATTTCTTCATTTCCAAAACAGACATAAAAGCATATTTCAGGATTTTACTCCTTCGATTCCAATCGCACACTGCACTCACTTGAACAGAATGATTTTCTCAGTGATTTTAACATTAGTGCAGCAATTTCTCCAGTTATAGATCAACAGCGAGGACATGAAAGAAGCCACATGGATGAGTTTGGTGAGGGTTTGTGACAGTTCCGGTCGCTGAAGGAAGAATTTTCATGCAATGATGAAGCCCACCCTCTGAAAAGGAGTAAAAGAGCGATGCTAGAAAATCTGACGGACGTTCATGAAGATGGAGGTTTGTGTCCGTTGTGGTGAAGTCTGCTGCCGTCCCACTGAAGCTGCGTTTGAAAACTCCCTCCGAATGTCAGAAAATCATTGCCACACCAGAAATAGAGGACAAACATAAAAACAGAGCCGAGAGCAGCCTGTGAATTATTTCATGACTTTTACATTTTACTGGTCGTTCGGTTGATTCTCCTCGCCGGCGTCTGAAATCTCTTGTGCTGGTTTGGAGTCTTCAACAGCCTCTGCAAAGACAAAAACACCACAAATGTAAACCTTCAGCCAACACCATGAAATAAACTTCACACAGGACAAGAGTACATGACCCACCTCAGTGGAGGGGAAAGATTTAACAAGGGAAAATAGATGAGACCGCACAAAAAAATGTCATTTTCTTTCATTACAAATAAAAAAATACACGTTTTTTTCATGAATGACTTAGACTGAATAATAAAGAACAAAATCTGTTGAGAAGAGCTCAGAAATGGCTGTTTAAAAATCATGTTTTATAAAACATTTTTCATTCTTTTGGACTTTTCATTAGTCACATTGGTGTTGTTTCATAGTTTTGAGTTTACTATTGCTCTAAAGGTCACAAAACTCAAAATGTCTACCTATCAAATATTTCAGAACTTAATATTAACTGGAAAAGTGTTTATTCAATATGGACAAATAATAAGAAATCTCTTGGTTTTTAGTTGTTTTAAAATGTTTCTCAATGCTCATTTTGTCTCATTTTTAAATATTAGTCTTCTTGAGGCCCCCTTGGAAGTCAGCTGGGCCCCCCTGTTCTAAATTATAGGGAAAAGGGAAAGATATCTGCTTTAGCTCGCTGAATGGATCATTAATGATGAGTACAAATCATCAAATAATGTGTTTATAATCAGAATAATCTCATTTTTATTATTGGACTCTTTAAATAAAGATCAAAATGAAAGTGCTCCTTCGATCATTGTCTCATACAGCATGTCATTCCTTTAATAATGACGATCTGAACAATAACCTGCGCTTTCTTGTTCCCTTCATACCCTTCATACTGACACACGCTGTTCTTACGTCACAGAGGTGAATCTGGTGAAGCGTGTTGTGTCTGATGTGGGACACGAGTGAAATGTGTCTTGCCTTGTTTGTCTATTTGGTCTGTTTGTTGGTTCTCAGAGACATCAGGCACGTCGGCTTGTTTGGCTTCCTCTTCTTCGTTCTGTGCATTCACATCTTCAGCAGGTTTCTCATCGGACTCTTCCTGCGGCTGCTCCTGGACTTCCTCTTTAGGGGGCGTGTCTGAGGGGAGAGGCGTGGCGGCAGTGGGCGGAGCTTCAGCAGCAGGTGAGTTGGGTTGCTCGGCAGCGGGACTCTTCGCAGGTTTGGCCTCTTCTGCGTTTTCTTCGGCCAGCTTCTCTTCAGATGAGGTGATTTGTTCTTGCTTCTCTGCATACTCGTCCGGTACGCTGCCGTTTTCCATCTCCTTTTCACCGTCTTTCATTTTTTTCCGGGTGATGTGTCCCCGGAAACTGGCCTGGATCTTGGTGGCGGCCTTGTGGGCGTTTTCTTCGGGTTTGCTTCCATCCTGCTTGATCTCCTGGTCGGCTTCTTCATTCTTCTCGACCTGAGAAACCAAAAACACATTCAGCCCAACACACACACAATATTGACATCTGTTCAATATTAAACAGACAGTGTTTTTATTTCCATACTGCAACACCTGAGCAAATCTCACCAAACTCTTGTGAGACGCTTCCAGATGATCTGATGTTTATATTGAGATGTTTCAGATGAACTTTTCAGTTTCTTCTCTCTGTATTATTTGTGTTGTGTTTTACTGTAATTAATTTCCACGTATACCTGACATCCACAAACTCCAGAAACACATATTAAAGTGATTTCTCACCCAAAATTGAACATTTTGTCATCATTTATTATTGTCATGTCAAACCTTAAAATATCTTCTTTTGTTTTATGCGGAAGAATGTCATACAGCTTTGAAATGACACGAGGATGAATAATGATGACATCATTCTTATTTTTGGATGAACTATCCTTTTAAATGTGTTAAACCAAACCTGTTCATACTGTCAAAACTCGAAACCAAAGATGAGGAAAATATTTGGGGTGAAATATTTACCTTGTTCACCACAGTCCAGGAGTGTATTTGTCCCCCAAAGGCCTTTTAATTTAATACTCAAATGTGTCTAATGAAGAAAACAAACATAAATTCAAATAAAAGTGAGAAATCATGCATGACAAAGACATTCAAATATAATCAGATGATGAAAACTTACATGAGTGTAAAACCTGACACTCAAATGAAAGTAAAGAGAGAGTGAGAGAGAGAGAGAGAGAGAGAGACACACACACACACAGAGAGAGAGAGAGACACACAGAGAGAGAGAAAGAGAGAGAGAGAGAGAGAGACAGAGAGAGAGAGAGACACACAGAGAGAGAGAAAGAGAGAGAGAGAGAGAGAGACAGAGAGAGAGAGAGACACACAGAGAGAGAGAAAGAGAGAGAGAGAGAGAGAGACAGAGAGAGAGAGAGACACACAGAGAGAGAGAAAGAGAGAGAGAGAGAGAGAGACAGAGAGAGAGAGAGACACACAGAGAGAGAGAAAGAGAGAGAGAGAGAGAGAGACAGAGAGAGAGAGAGACACACAGAGAGAGAGAAAGAGAGAGAGAGAGAGAGAGACAGAGAGAGAGAGAGACACACAGAGAGAGAGAAAGAGAGAGAGAGAGAGAGAGACAGAGAGAGAGAGAGACACACAGAGAGAGAGAAAGAGAGAGAGAGAGAGAGAGACAGAGAGAGAGAGAGACACACAGAGAGAGAGAAAGAGAGAGAGAGAGAGAGAGACAGAGAGAGAGAGAGACACACAGAGAGAGAGAAAGAGAGAGAGAGAGAGAGAGACAGAGAGAGAGAGAGACACACAGAGAGAGAGAAAGAGAGAGAGAGAGAGAGAGACAGAGAGAGAGAGAGACACACAGAGAGAGAGAAAGAGAGAGAGAGAGAGAGAGACAGAGAGAGAGAGAGACACACAGAGAGAGAGAAAGAGAGAGAGAGAGAGAGAGACAGAGAGAGAGAGAGACACACAGAGAGAGAGAAAGAGAGAGAGAGAGAGAGAGACAGAGAGAGAGAGAGACAGAGAGGAGAGGGAAGAGAGGAGAGAGAGAGAAGAGAGGAGAGAGAAGAGAGGAGAGAGAGAGAGAGAGAGAGAGAGAGAAGAGAGAGAGAGGGAAAGAGAGGAGAGGGAAGAGAGGAGAGAGAGAGAGAGGAGAGAGAAGAGAGGAGAGAGAAAAGAGGAGAGAGAGAAGAGAGGAGAGGGAAGAGAGGAGAGGGAAGAGAGGGAGGAAGAGAGGAGAGAGAACGAGAGGAGAGAGAAGAGAGGAGAGGAGAGGAGAGAGAGAGAGGAGAGAGAAAAGAGGAGAGGGAAGAGAGGAGAGAGAGAGAGGAGAGAGAAGAGAGGAGAGAGAAGAGGAGAGAGAGAAGAGAGGAGAGGGAGAGAGAGAGGGAGAGAGGAGAGAGAAGAGAGGAGAGAGAAGAGAGGAGAGGGAAGAGAGGAGAGGGAAGAGAGGAGAGAGAGAGAAGAGAGGAGAGGGAAGAGAGGAGAGGGAAGAGAGGGAAGAGAGGAGAGAGAAGAGAGGAGAGAGAAGAGAGGAGAGGGGAGAGAGAGAGAAGAGAGGAGAGAGAAAGAGGAGAGGGAAGAGAGGAGAGAGAGAGAGGAGAGAGAAGAGAGGAGAGAGAAAGAGGAGAGAGAGAAGAGAGAGAGGAGAGAGGAGAGGGGAGAGAGAGAGAGAGAGAGGAGAGAGAAGAGAGGAGAGGGAAGAGAGGAGAGAGAGAGGAGAGAGAGAGAGAGAGGAGAGGGAGAGAGGAGAGAGAGAGAGAGAGAGAGAGAGAGAGAGAGAGAGAGAGAGAGAGAGAGAGAGAGAGAGAGAGAGAGAGAGAGAGAGAGAGAGAGAGAGAGAGAGAGAGAGAGAGAGAGAGAGAGAGAGAGAGAGAGGAGAGAGAGAGAGAAGAGAGAGAGAGAGAGAGAGAGAGGAGAGGGAAGAGAGGAGAGGGAGAGAGGAGAGAGAGAGAGAGAGAGAGAGAGAGAGAGAGAGAGAG
>NC_079903.1:23628561-23641387 GCF_024868665.1 Triplophysa rosa | reverse complement strand
AGAGAGACAGAGAGAGAGAGAGAGAGAGAGAGAGAGAGAGAGAGAGAGAGAGAGAGGGGGGAGAGAGAGAGTGTGAGTGTCTGCATGTGTGATGATGAAAGATGAAGATGAAGGTGTGTATTCTGTTCTGATATGACCTGTGGACATAATGTATACTGTGATCAATATCAAATCAATAAACATTTGTCATGCGGTTAGTCTGTGAGATTTATTTTCAGCAGAGATTTTATCTCACCGTTCCATTAACTCGTTTATCTTTAATTATAAATGTGATTTAAAACATCTGAAGACACATCAGCTCTACACAACGCTCAGGGTAACACCTGTTGCTCAGGTAGATGTGTGTGTGTGTGTGTGTGTGTGTGTGCGTGCGTGCGTGTGTGTGTGTTCATGTTTGTATATCCCGGTGGGGACCTAAACCTGAATGCACACAACACATGGGGACTCGTGTCACTGTGGGGACCAAAATTGAGGTCCTCATGGGCACAAAACCTTATAAATTGTAAAATATTTTGTGTGTGTGTGCGTGTGTGTGTGTGTGTGTGTGTGTGTGTGTGTGTGCGCGTGCGTGCGTGCGTGCGTGCGTGTGTGTCGTTACACAGTGAGTCATATGGTGAGTCATAATCACACAACGTGATGACATCATCAGCAGCTCAACTCTCAGCTAAACCTCATTAAAGACCAAATCACTTAATTTATTTCATCAAAACATCCAGAGTAGATTTTAAAAGATTTCTCAACGTTCAGAAGATTTTTAGGGTTGATGTTTTTGACTGTTCTACCAAACAATATTTCTTGTGGTTTGTAACACAATAAATTAAACATATTTTATAAGCGTGGTTCATCTTCGAACCAGATTTTTATTCAATTTAGATTTTTTATTGAAAACGGCATTACTGGTGTTGCAAAGCAATGAGAAACAGAGGGCGTGTCCAGTAAAAACCATTGACATAAGACTGAAGAAAATTCAGTCAGGGCCTGATCATAACTCTCTCTCTCACACACACACACAGAGAGAGAGAGATCTATTAAAGATAAATGCTTTTGGGGTTTGAATTCAAAATCAGAATTCATTCATTTCTTTATCTTAAATCAACTGGTTGCTCATAATAAAGAGTTTTAATAGAGTTAGTGAAGTATTAATGTGTGGTTAAAATCTGAATATAAATATATTGATTTACACAATTTACAGACGCTTTTATCCAAAGCGACTTACATTGCTTTATCCTACACATTTATCCATAGGCATGTGCAATCCCTGGAATCGAAACCACAACCTTACGTTGTTAACGCAAAGCTCATACCATTGAGCTACAGGAAAGCTGTAACAATGACAGAATCTAAATGAATCTAATATAATGTGAATATATCTGCACACAGTCATGCAGCATTTGTGCAAGGAGCCACACCTTAAATTCTCCCGCCCCCGCGAGACTCACACACACAACCCACGACACACACACACAACCCACTGATGAATCGCGACACCCCTGCAAACCTTTAGGTCGCGATTAAGATTCACCTGCAGTGACGCGCACTTCATGAATATTCACGTGTCATTAAAAGACACTGACGTCATAAATGCACCTGCTTAACTGACACAATATTAAAATAAAGTTACAATAACGCTCGTGTGTGTGGAGGAGGTCAGAGCGAGACAGAACCACGCCCTTCATCTCTCTCTCGTATGTTACACGTTGTCTACACTGTCAATGACGCGACGCGTCAAACGCCAACGCGCTGTTATAATCAAGGCAGCTGTGTACACTCGTGTCGCGTCGCGTCGCTCTCAGTGGTGTGAAAGAACAAAAGAGGCTCGCGGCCACACCTGCGTTATAGATGACATGTAGATGTATAAACGGTGAAGATGTGAGAAGAAAAAGCCACGAGGTACGCGGCTCTTTTCTGAGGTAAAAACCCCCACGGTGTAATGCACTTTCTAACAACGTTAGGGCAAGAAATGACATTCACGTCGTTCATTTGTCGGTTTATATAATAAAAGAAACGCGCATAACTCGGTTTACCGGCGCGATTCGTCCAAGGAGGCGCGTGAGGTGTGGTTCTATTTCTCCGCTCTGTTCTGACGTAAAAACGATGTGTTTAATGCTTGCGCTCGTGTTAAGACCAAACCTGTCACTCTTACATGAATGAATCTCTATTTTTAAGACAGAAACCTCTTCAACCGAGAGAAGAATCCTCAGACACGCCCTGAGAGCCATTAAACCTTCATCACATCAAACTTTCATCCCACGAGAAATCATCAAAATCCCTCTGAGACATGAAAATATCCGCATTTAGATCCCGAGAGCCCCTCATCACACACACCACACCCCAAAACTCAACACACACACACATTACTACACAACTCATAAACCTGACACACACACACTGAGTGACAGCCTGAAGCACTGGTCTATAAGATTAAACACACATTTACACATGTGTGTGTGTCCGGTTTCTCATAATGACATTTATCAAGGCGTCAAATGTTCAGCTGAAGATTCGGTGCGAACAAAAGAAATTGTGATAATAATTCACAACACACTGACGGCTCGCATCATACATCACACAGGTGACAGTAAATGT
The DNA here is from genome assembly GCF_024868665.1 of Triplophysa rosa. Taxonomy (NCBI): domain Eukaryota; kingdom Metazoa; phylum Chordata; class Actinopteri; order Cypriniformes; family Nemacheilidae; genus Triplophysa; species Triplophysa rosa. The sequence continues at coordinate 23,638,801 of NC_079903.1, read as the reverse complement.
GTGAATAATGCAAATATTTACCGGCTTCGTTCTTCTGATACAGCACAGCATAGTCGTATCCTTTCGGTGTCTTGCTCCGTTTCCTCCTTTTTCTCTTCTCACTCTCCGTCTCTCTCTCTCTCTCTCTCTCTCTCTCTCTCTCTCTCTCTCTCTCTCTCTCTCTCTCTCTCTCTCTCTCTCTCTCTCTCTCTCTCTCTCGCTCGCTCGCGCGCGCGCGCCGGCTGTATCAACAGCTGATGCTTCTGATGCTCAAACTCATCACAGTTCAGCCTCAGTCACACTCTGTCTGTCTCTCTGCACTGCCAATGTGAATAATCCCACCCTATAAACCCCCTCTCACACACACACTGATGAACCAGTTGAGCCCACCCCCGCGCGCGCGGCCCCGCCCTGATCACACTGGCTGTGAATGATTGAACACCAGCGATGTGTCCGGAGGGCGGCGGTCCGTCTCAGCGTCTATATATTCACACAGTGGATGCGTGAGGTGCTGTGTGTCGTTGACATGGTAACAGTGCAGCGAATCAACAGGCTCATGTGATGGCCGCCGGGTGTGGATAGCGCTTCTCTTAGGGCTCATTCTCTTAGTGATGACCCCGCTGACCTCACCCCAGCACCCACACGGGGAGATTCCTCTGAGACTCTTTCTGACCAATAAGCACAGCAGCAGAACATCATCATCATCATCCTGAACACAACGGTAAAGAAACGTTCAGCGTGTCTGTGAAGGTCAAACCACCCACATGAGCTTTCACTCGAAGTCAAATCAGAAAAAAACACATTACACATGATGCGTGTGAAGAAATAAACACAAAGTTACATTACACGCGTGTGTTATTCATTTCTGTGATTCACCTGCAAGCACGAGGCTGTCAAAGCACGTAAAAAACTCTCTGTGGTTTCAACTCGATACGGACAGTTCATTTTAAGCAACGGTTGGGTTTGAACGCAGTATTTGTAAGACTGTAAGATCAGTCATGTGACACTGACATGTTAGCAGAATGAATGAAGAAACACAACTGATGAATAATGTTCTGACAGGAGCCCAGTCACAGTGCTGGACATTGAGAGATTTAATCTTCTGCAGAAGAGATCTCCAAATAACATTTCTCAGTGATCCATCGATCTTAATTTCCTTCATTTTTCTGTGATCACGCTAGGGGTACTTTACAGCATTATTGTGTTTCATTCAATAGTCAGATATATTCATGATCATCAATATTAACACATTCATATGGAACTACTGTCATGTAGCCTCTCGTTTACTGACTGCATTGAAACATGACGTGACTCTGGACCACAAAACCAGTCGTGAGGGTCAATTTTGTGAAATTGAGATTCATACATCATCTGAAAGCACAGATCATGCTTTGTATTGACGTGTGGTTTGTTAGGATCTGACGATATCTGGCCGAGATACGACTATTTAAATCTCTGGAATCTGAGGGTGCAAAAAATCCAAATATTGAGAAAATGGCCTTTAAAGTTGTGCATCAGAGGCGCTGTAGCAGGCCGTTGCTAACACCGGACGCAACACCACATGATAAAAGACAATAGAACACATTGTAATTTTACATTTTGTCCACACTGGATGCGACACGACACGACAAACGCATTAAAGGGGTGATGCAACGGTGTGTCATGCATTCTGACTTCTTTACAATGTTAAACGTGCTGTCTTCTCATGCTTAACATGGTCAACTTGTCAAAAAAACGAGTTGGATGTATGACGTAGTATTTCTGTGCTCGATACACTCCCCCAGTGTTCGTACAGGTTTCGGAAACTTTTTTTCAAACATGAAAAATCGTTACGTAACAACGTTTCTTGGTCCCTTATTGGCCAATTCTCCCGGCAAAGAAATGCATACGCGTAACTCAGCAAGAGAAATAGCGCGCCCATACGTCATCACCCAGCGATAGCGAAGAGAACGCCCACGCGTGAACTATAACCGCGTTTCACTCGTGTATGAGTTGTGGCCACTGCTGCTGTGAAGGATTTTTCAATTTGTATTATACCAAGAATCTGCAATGGCACAAGAGAAGGGTGTTTTTCACTGTGAGGGAAAGAAATCGTTGTTTAGCTTTCGTAAGAACCCGGAGGTAAGACAACAGTGGATGCAGTTTGTTTTTCCCGGACAGCGACGGAGTTGCGAAAATGTTTTTGTTTGTGAACGTCATTTCGAACAGGATTGCTTCTCAAACAAGTACCAGTTTTACTCTGGATTTTCAAGTCACTTGCAACTGAATGACAGAGCGTTGCCAACGAAAAAAGTGACCGTTTTGGATTCTGAACCACAGCCGATAAGTAAAACTTTGTGAAATATCTCTGTTTTGTTAGCAATCGGCGTCTCAGTGCATGTAATGTAAACAACAGGATCATTGGACCGGTGTCACGATAGCAGTTAGCCATTGCAGAGTTTTCAAATAGAAAATACAAAGCGTTACTTTCTATGATATTATGATGTATATGAAATTATGGCTTTTTTAAAGTCTTACCAATGTATACTGGTACGGCACAGGATTTCAATTGTGTTGTAATCTTTTACGTGAGCTTTCACAAGCGATACATGCCCAATATGAGCGTTACAGTAAATTCCATAAATGTTTGTAAGTATGAATAACACATACTGCGGATGTAGAGTCTCTTTGGGATGATGTAATGATGCATTTACATGCATTTGATTTGTTTACAACCAGAGGTGTCCCGTTGTTTATCTAAAAAACATTTCAAGTTTGCTCTCTCACCACCACACACACACCTAACCTACTGTTCACCTATTTTGCAATACAGGTAGCTGCTGAAAGTTGTACAGGAGTTGATTATGTCGTGAATGTAGAAGAGTACTTACAGGTTTGGTTAGTAATGCCTGAAATATACTGTCAATATAGCAATGTGATTATAGTGTCTGTTACAGCAGTAACTGTACTTATTTGTAACTTATCAAAATGTGTTTTATCACAGGAACCTTGGTACATTACAAAGTAGAAGAAGATGCTGCCGAACAAAAGACTTCTCAAAGATGTGGGAAAGCTGAGCCACTATCAACAAACTTCTGCTCTACAGGCATTTCATTCTGAGATTTGCACCGAAGAGTGTTGTTTTTCCGTTTATTGGAATGCTATGCTGGTAATAGTTTATATTTCACTTGTCAGTAAAACAAACTATACAGAAGAATAATTAGTGTCCACTTTGAATAACATACACTTGACAGTTGTTTCCTTTTACTATTGATCTTTCTAGACTCTATCTAGCGGGAATGCATTACAATGAAAATGCAGAACGTGAACAGGCAACGACCCTTGAGGGCACACCTGTGTACTACGTGATGTACCCAAAATCAAAGAAGGGGAAACCAATAGTCAAGCCAAAGAAAACAGAGCCCACTTTTGGTATGTCCACATATGTCTACTCTATTATAAATTTGCAGTTAAAATAATAATAAGTTGTTCTATGAATGTTATAAAATATATAAAGAAATTTAGAAATGAAACATGTAACAGTACTTACACAAGTGTAAAAATATACCAAGAGTAACAAAAATGTTTAAACCACAAACATTTCCATGCCAGGATACATCAGTGACCTCACGACACTGCTGTTCACGGAAGTGTTTGACAACCCTGAAGTCTTTGTTGAGGAACTCTCAAAGGAAAAATGTCCCATTCCAGAAGACCAGTCTGCGCAGTGTGACAAGCCGTCAAAAGAGGAGCTGGTTGCCTGACATGTGTCTAGGTTCAATCCAGTGGTGGCCGGAAGCCAACGCAGTTCCCACCAGCATCAGGAAACTCCTGGCAAATCCGCTGGACAACACATGCAGGAATGACCACACGCACATGTCTGCCGAGATATCACCAGCTGACAAAACTGCGATAGACCAAATATCTGAAACGTCTGGAAAAGAGTTGTGTACTTACTGCAATAATGTCAACATAAACCTCATATTTGTATTGATATCAACAATCATCTTTGCAGTGTATTAATGTGCATTGTTTATATGTCCTTGAATATACTATTAATATTTCTTAAAGTTAATTTGTTCTATGGAAAGTGTAGGAGCCATACTTTTCTACATGTTCATTTAACTATCAGTTTGTTGCTATATTGTTAATGTTGTTTATTTTTCGGAGTGTGTGTCCTCTATAGGTGTAGAGAAAACAAGGTTTCAAAGGATATGCCACCCCTGACAGGAAGAGGGCGCTGGTGCGAGAACACACAGTTTTTTGACCGTGCGCACTGCGCATTGAGCTAAGATGGCAACAAGCCTGCATGTGGCCTTTAAGTTGTTTTTCTTTATGTAGCAATTCAGTTTGGTTTTGTTTTTGATTGAATAAACAGTTATTATTTGGAACATCAGCAAGGCTTTCTGGATGTATTCAAGTAACTCAGCACGCGTCAGATTACTGCATCAACACCTCCCACAGTGGTTAAGAAACAAGGGACAAAATTGGAGATTATGAAAGTTTGATTTTACCACTACAGAAAGTTTGCTTACAAAATAAACATATTTTTTTAATTGCTTTGGTTTGATGATGTGATGTGACATAACAGTAAGGTTACATACAGTTAAACAAATGTTAATTTTAAAGTGACTCACTCCTACACCGTTCTCCTTCTGAGTGGGCCATAGTCAGCTCTGTAAATGTTAGTTATGTTCTGCAGTGTATAGACACTCAGGCAATTGGACTCCAGTCCAGGGTGTTCAGTCATACATTGCAGAGAGGTTGGTGCCTTACCTTTTAAAAATTATTACAAGACATCCTGTTACAGATGTAATTTGCAGTAACTCAACTATACAATTGCAGTGTTATTTTCATCATTTCATTTTATAGAATTAGGTAATGACTATGCAGTCAGTGTAACACATGTATGTATGTTTAAACAGTAATCCCTATTTATAAATATATGAATATAATTACATACAGACAGTTTACAAAACAACAGCTTTAAAATACTTGGATTATCGACAATGCCATATTAACAAGGAATAGACTATGAGATGTTATTAGTGCTAAGGCTTGGCGTAATGTATGCTCTACTAATTGTAAGAAGCGTTTGCCAAATGAATACATGTAAATAACATGAATACTTTTCATGACAGCATTACCTTCTCTATTTCTTGACAGCACACATTTTCAGCCTCTGTTTACACCTTTTAAAAATGGGCAAATAGAGAAGACAATTAAAACATTATGAATGGTGACATACAATTTTAAAATAGCAGCAAAGCTAACAAGGTATAACGATGTTTACCATATAGAGACGTCCATCTGTAGTCGTTGCTGCTGTGGTTCTTGTTCTACTACAGACTCGGGGTCCAATTCTGAATCATATATGTAAGGCTCGATCAAACTGTAAGCCATAGTTAACGTTATGACAACAACAAAACTTTTTGGTAAAGTATTTACATCCATGCAACAGCTGGCGGACGTCATGCAGAGGCTGCGCGTACTCGTCTTTAGCCTCCGCCCATTGGTACGCCCCCGGGAGATCGGCTTTCTTCGGAAATAATCGTACAGCTGTATCTTTCTTCTGTAAATGTGAGAAAACTAAACACTTTTCAGAGATATGAAGAACGCAATACTACTCTACAGGTACTCAAGATTAACATAAAATTGGCAGAACCGGCTTATTTAAACCCTCCTTTAAAGGAGACATCAGATGAAAAACCCCACTTTTTCTGTTTAAGTGCTATAATTGAGTCCCCGGTGCAACCCAGAAAACGTGAAAAATAAGAACCCAGTAAGTTTGTTTTGGTGTACCTTTCCCTGCAAGCATGTGAGAAATCGAGCCGTTCAGATTTCGCTCCGATTGTGACGTCCAAAGCGGATTTATTATAATGTTACCGCCCCTTAATCTACACAGTTCCACCCACCGCGCTCCGCCATTGTTGTTTTCACAAGCGACAGCGGTGTACGTGACGCCATGGCTAAAGTTCGTGGACAACATACAATGTAGTCACTGCACAGAGTCCAAACCTCGGAAGAGACAGGAGTGGATTTATTTTATTTTTAGTGGAAATCCATCAGAAACCATAAGTAAAAACCTGCTTGTTTGCGCGAATCACTTCAAACCGGAGTGCTTTATCAACCTGGGACAGTACAAGCAGGATTAGCTTCAAAGTTGTTCCTAAAGAGGGATCGAGACCGACTGAACGAGACAAGACTACCGATGTAAGTAATATTTATCAACAGTCTGAATTAACGTAAATGTACCGTATATATAGGAGGATAACGTTAGCATATGATAGCGAAGGGAGCTAAGTCAGTCACGGGCTAAATAGAACATTCAAAGCCAGTGTTAAACTTACTGTATATAGTGAAGATGGACACGTGGAGTTTAGCTGTATGAATGTTAATACATTATGTGCGTTAATATGTTCAGCTGCAGCAAGCTGTTTGTTTTGCTAATGAACGGGTGAACACTGGGGTTAGTTTCGTTTTAAACGTCTCAAATCATTCGTGCTTAGGCTGAAAAATCTGTCACAGCAAACTAGCTCTCACGTTGTGTGTGTAACGTTATAACTTGTGAATGACAAGCGCTAAAATCCATGTAATTCCGCTGAGATCTGCAGTGGATTCTGTGGATTTTAGGTAAGCATACACGCACAACGTGAGCGCATTAGCTGTTTGCTGTGACTGATTTTTTAGTCTCCGGACGAATGATTTGAGACGTTTAAGATGAAACTAACCGCAGAGGAGTTCAGGAAATATCGTTTAGCTAAACCATTGCCATGGCAGTACTACACGTGTGTTGTGTTGACACGCCGGACAGAAGAGGGGTGCGGTTCACTGTAACTCATTATCATTTAAAGAGACATGCACCAAAACGGGTTGCTGTGAGCAGAGCTGTTATTGACGAGGCAAGAAGGGTTTTGTTTACACAGCCATTGAGTGTTTTTAAGCAAAATATGTTCCAGACATTTCATGAAGTATAATAAATCATACCATCTTGTTGAAAGTGCTCGTCTGAGGAGACCTTTAACAACAAGCCTTTGTCGTGTAGCGTCCGGTGTAAGAAGAAACAGTTTTGTTTTAACACTCTCTATGAGCGATCGACGCTGTGGGGAGCAGATGAACCCAAAGATTTACATAGATACCAAACTTGAGTGGGTGAAGCTTGTACGCCTGTTTCCGGCCATTTTTGTTTGCGATTTTGTACTCGCACAAATAAAGTTTTGATATATTTACGATAGGATATTATATTTACTAAATATCTTCATGGAACACATGATCTTATCTTAATGTCCTAATGATTTTTGGCATAAAGAAAGGTTTAATGCCATCAGAGTGATCTTAGTACACGTGTGTCAGATGTCACTCAGACCATCATGAGTGTGAGATGCGAGACGTATAAGCTTCAGATATGAGTGTGTGTGTGAGAGAGACGGGTGGAGCTCTTCATGAAGTTTCTCAGAGGCGTCTGATTTGCATTCTGCTGATTCAAATGTTTTGCGCGTGTACAGTGTACGTGTGAATACCTTCAAGCCTGCATCAGACACCCTGAAAGCACCGCACCTCCACCCCGATCAGAGCGGCAACTGTTGCCAAGGTAACCAACACTGAAACGGCATCCTCCGACTCCAGCTGAGGGCGAAACTCCATCCACTCATGTCTGAATGTGTGTGCGCGTTCACGAGACCCCACGGACACCGCCAAATCCCTCTCTCTGCTGATGCTCTGTCTCCATGGCAACAGGCCAGAGCGACATCTAGAGCGGATGACTAGCACACACACACACGCATGCTGGATGAACACAGTCAAGCGTTAGAGGGCCTGTAAGATCTCTCGTGTTGAATCTAAAGGTGTTTGAAGAAAAACGAACAGAACTAGATAGTACATTTTCTAAAGAAACTGTGAGTGATGCTTTCATGGCAAACCGCGGAACTCAGCACTAGGGTGATGACACTTTAAGTATTTATGAATCTAACCAACCCCCATGACTCTAAGATGTTCTGATACAGAGATATAGGTCTTGCTAAACGGTTGCTAGGCTAATGTGTTTGGTTGCTATGGGCGTGGCTTGGCATCTGACAACTAAGGATGATGCTTCAAGCCACAAGTGAAACAAACCAACTCCCATGTCTCTACGATGTTCCTATGCAGATATGTTTTGCTAAACGGTTGCTAGGCTAACCTGTTTGGTTGCTATGGGCGTGGCTTAGCATGTGCTAATTGATGATGCTCTAAGCTATGAGTGAAACGAACCAACCCCCGTGTCTATACGATGTTCTAATGCAGAGATATAGGTGTTGCTAAATGGTTGCTAGGCTAACCTGTTTGGTTGCTATGGGCGTGGCTTAGCATATGCCAACTGATGATGCTTCAACCCACAAGTGAAACAAACCAACCCCCATCTCTCTATGATGTTCTGATGAAGAGATGTAGGTGTTGTTAAACGGTTGCTAAGTTAAGATGTTTTGTTGCTGTGGGCATGGCTTCGTGGCTTAATGAACTTCCTGGGCCACTGATTGGTTGCCTGAGTAATACGTGCCCACCTCCTCGTCTCTACGACACTGTACTGCAAAGATATCCATATGAACTTTTGATAATGGGAGTCAATGGGATCGGTTGCTAGGTTGCTATAAATGGTTGCTATGGGCGTGGCTTAATAGCTTTAAGATGATCCTGTGACACTGACTGGTTGTCTGAGTGAAATGAGCCCACCCCCTCGTCTCTACGACATTGTTCTGCAGATATCCATATGGACTTTTTATAATGGTAGTCTATGGGATCGGTTGCTATGGGCGTGGCTTAATATCTTCATAATGATCATGTGACACTGATTGGTAGTCTGAGTCAAATGAGCCCACCCCCTTGTCTCTAAGTGGTTGTACTGCTAAGATATTCAACACGGGACGTTTTACGCCTTATATGGGCATGCTTCCTGTGATTGGGAAATTTTGGGAGGCTCTTACACCCCAGGAGTACAACTTACACCCCATTGTGAGTGATGTTCTTATAGAGCCTGATAACCCCTTCAAATCGTGTATTATTTTCATGTTTCTACGATATCCTCGCTCGGAGCTACGATCCCTCAAAGTTGGGCGCAATGTTAAGTCAATGGGATTTTTCGGGTGGTTTTTCGCCCCCCTTTCGCGCACCCCCCCTTATAAAAGTCAGAGCACACCATTCCCGAATAGGCCCGTCGATGTGATGTATTCATTCATGGGTCTACATCAAAAGCTGCGGGACAAGTAGCGTGCCAAACTTTTGGCGGAACAAGAATAATTATAAGAAGTATGTGTGTTAGAATAACAATAGTTATGCTTTTTCAAAGCATCATTAATAATGATCTGATCTCATGTCTCTTACAGGGTGAACACACACACGTCACACACACACGAACACACACACACACAATCCATCAGACAGACACAAGAACACACACACACACACACACACACACACAGAAGATGCATTATTAACTCAGTCTTTCATTCAAATGAGATTTATTTATAATGTCCTAATGCTGAACATATTACAAACGCCCCTCAACAGTACACAGCAAATACATTTAGAATAACAAAACATGGCAGTTTATGTGCGAGTACAAAAAATAAATTTTCAGCGGTTATGAGAAATAATTCATAAGTTTATCAAGACTGAGGACCGGCATTAAACTAACGCTTAAAATACTAGACTGTGAATATATTTTATCAGATGAGTCAAAGATGATAAAGTACAGATGAACAACAAAGCTTTATACATCGTTACACAAACACGAACACATGTGTTTTAACACTGGGACTCGGTGATCTCTTTCTCATGTAGCGTGTAGTCAGGTTCATAATATAAGTCCTGAAAGAGAAAAACCACGGAATATCTCAGACACGTTTATTTTACACTGACACAAACATCTACATCTGTTGGCATAAAAGTGCTGAATTAAATGACTTTGAAGGAACGCCACATGTTTGTTTGTGGCTAAGTTACCTCACCGTTCAGCTCTTAAATGAGAGGAATACAGATATCAGCACCATCTCTCTGTTAAATAACATCAGAAATTCACCTTAAAGTAAAAGCAGCATACCGTCTTCTGCTGCAGCGGTGGCTGTTTGTAAAAATACTCCTCTCTGTGAAGACAGACACAAACATGATTCCCATCACATCATTACTTTATGTGCAGACAGAGAGAGACAGAGAGAGAGAGAGAGAGAGAGAGAGAGAGAGAGAGAGAGAGAGAGAGAGAGAGAGAGAGAGAGAGAGAGAGAGAGAGAGAGAGAGAGAGAGAGAGAGACAG
>NC_079903.1:23602415-23627335 GCF_024868665.1 Triplophysa rosa | reverse complement strand
ACAAAGAAAACAGACAGAAGACAGTGAGACAAGAAAGAAAGTGAGACAGACAGAAGAGAGTTAGACAGGCAGACAGACAGAAGACAGTGAGACAGACAGAAGAGAGTGAGACAGACAAACAAACAGAGAGACAACAGTGAGAGAAGAACGAGAGTGAGACAGACAGAAGAGAGTGAGACAGACAGAAGAGAGTGAGACAGACAGAAGAGAGTGAGACAGACAGAAGAGAGTGAGACAGACAGAAGAGAGTGAGACCAACAGAAGAGAGTGAGACAAACAGAAGAGAGTGAGACAGACAGAAGAGAGTGTGACAAACAGACAGACAAGAAAGAGAGTGAGATAGACAGACAGACAGAAGAGAGTGAGACAGACAGAAGAGAGTGAGACAGACAGAAGAGAGTGAGACAGACAGAAGAGAGTGAGACAGACAGAAGACAGTGAGACAGACAGATGAGAGTGAGACAGACAGAAGACAGTGAGACAGACAGAAGACAGTGAGACAGACAGAAGACAGTGAGACAGACAGACGAGAGTGAGACAAACAGACGAGAGTGAGACAGACAGAAGAGAGTGAGACAAACAGACGAGAGTGAGACAGACAGATGAGAGTGAGACAGATAGAAGAGAGTGAGACAGACAGAAGATAGAGAGAGAGAGAGAGAGAGAGAGAGAGAGAGAGAGAGAGAGACAGACAGACAGACAGACAGAGAGACAGACAGACAGACAGACAGACAGAGAGACAGACAGACAGACAGAGAGACAGACAGACAGGTTTCCTCACCCAGAGATGACCTCGATGGGCGAGTGATGGGTCACAGCAGTATTTCCCTCTGATACAGACCAGCAGGGACAGAGAATCCGGCCCAGCAGAACCAGAGTTATCAGACCCGACGGAACCAAAACAAACACCAACAGCACAGCCACATCTGTGAACGCCACAGACAATCCTGACACCGAGAGAGCAAGAGAGAGTATTTTCAGTCATTCTGAAGTATAATATATTTTTATTTTGATAAATGATGATGGTTTGTGATGCGTCTCACTCTTTGGGGAAACGGTGAGGACGGTCAAGGCGGGGCTGCCCTGGATGTCAGGTGGGTTCCGTACGGTGCAGCCATATGTGCCGTTATCTGTGAGCGATGCGTTCAGAAGCTGAATGGATGCTTCACCTCGTGACGGACTGCCCACCCACTTCACACGTCCTCTGAAATAATCATCCTCAGGGGGGTACGCTTGAGACGAGAAGTGAAAAAACTAGAGAGAGAGAGAGAGAGAGAGAGAGAGAGAGAGAGAGAGAGAGTGAGAGTGAGAGATAGAAACCACCAGTCACCAGTAGGGGGAGTGATGCATATCATCAACATCAAAGTCATTGCAAATCCAGAATGGGTTTTGACATTTACTCACTAGACTACGGTGGCCGTGACGTGCAAAACAAAACAATAAAACTAATAACAAATCTAAAAGCAAAATAACAATTACAAAATCACAATTACAAATCTGAAAACGCAATATCAAATCTAATCCCCCTCACATGACACTTACAATATAAGCATATAACACGATATGTTATTTTATCTGTGTCTCTGCGGGTTATGGTGAGAAAGTGATTGACAACATGACGCAATATAACAATGCTGTGAATACACGCATCTGACGCGTGCAGTGTGACCGAGTCCTGCAACGCAATGCGGTGCTGCGCGTCTCGGCCGATGTGTGAACCCCCATGGAAAGCGATAACTTTGCTATGGTTTTGTTTGTACACCTGCAAAAGAATAGAAGAATATAAAGCCACACACCGGCGTGCAGCGGGGGCAGAACAAGTCGGCCACACCCCCATGCATTTTCGCAGTATATAAACTTATGTTTATGAAGGGAAAACAAATGATCGCATCATGTTGTCAATCACTCTCTCACCATAACCCGCAGAGACACAGATAAAAGTAAATGTGACCCTGGACAACAAAACCAGTCTTATGGGTCAATTTTTCGAAATTGAGATTTTTACATAATCTGAAAGCTAAATAAATATACTTTCTATAGATATACGAGTTGTTAGAATATGACAATATCTGGCTGAGATACAACAGTTTAAAACTCGGGAATCTGAGAGCGCAAAAAATCAAAATATTGAGAAAATTGCCTTTGAAGTTGTTAATCAGGGACACTGTGGCAGGCCATCCACTCACAAAAATAAAGTTTTTATATATTTAAAGTAGGAAATTTACAAAATATCTTCATGGAACATGATCTTTACTTAATATCCTAATGATTTTTAGCATAAAAGAAAAATCGATAATTTTGACCCACACAATGTATTTTTGTCTTTTACTAAAAATGTCCCCGTGCTACTTAAGACTGGTTTTGTGATCCAGGGTCACATATGCTTATATTGTAAGTGTCATGTGAGGGAAAAACAATCACGCATGGACTTGTTGTTTTGTTTTCTGACTTATTTTGTTTCCCAAATTATTGTTGTGTTTTATGGTTTGCCATTGCGTTTTCAGATTTGTAATTGTGATTTTGCATGTTTTATTTTGCTTTTAGATTTGTAATTAGGTTTGCGATTTGTTGTTTTGTTTTGCACTTCACGGCCACCGTACTATACACATGAAAACAAGAGAAACAAATCATTTCTATAAAAGTTCTACTGTGCTGAATTACACCAGAAACATGAATGAAGTGGCTTAAGGCTAGTCCCAGACTTAAATGAAAGTTTGAGCCGTGTCAACTGAAAATAACTTGCCCTAACATATCCTAAAATATGTCAGTGCCATTGTTTTGTCTCAAGATGCACATCGGTGATGTTTGTTTCGAAAGCATTTTTATAAAAGTGACTCAAATATCCTAATCCATGTAAGGCATAGTCCTGTCTTAAGCTAAACCTTGTCTGTCAAACCGGGCCTAAATGTGTCCCTGTCTGTGAAATTCAGGCTTAAGTCTCATTATCTGATTACACTGCGTTCCAAATTATTATGCAAATTGGATTTAAGTGTCGTAAACATTTAATTTTATATTGTTCAATTAAACTTATGGATGGTATTTTGTCTCAGTGCTCTTTGGATCACTGAAATCAATCTCAGACACCTGTGATAAGTAGTTTGCCAGGTGAGCCCAATTAAAGGAAAACTACTTAAGAAGGACGTTCCACATTATTAAGCAGGCCACAGGTTTCAAGCAATATGGGAAAGAAAAAGGATCTGTCTGCTGCCGAAAAGCGTCAAATAGTGCAATGTCTTGGACAAGGTATGAAAACATTAGATATTTCACGAAAACTTAAGCGAGATCATCGTACTGTGAAGAGATTTGTGGCTGATTCAGAGCACAGAAGGGTTCGTGCAGATAAAGGCAGAATGAGGAAGGTTTCTTCCAGACAAATTCATCGGATTAAGAGAGCAGCTGCAAAAATGCCATTGCAAAGCAGCAAACAGGTATTTGAAGCTGCTGGTGCCTCGGGAGTCCCGAAAACCTCAAGGTGTAGGATCCTCCAGATGCTTGCAGTTGTGCATAAACCTACTATTCGGCCACCCCTAACCAATGCTCACAAGCAGAAACGGTTGCAGTGGGCCCACACATACATGAAGACTAATTTTCAAACAGTCTTGTTTACTGATGAGTGCCGTGCAACCCTGGATGGTCCAGATGGATGGAGTAGTGGATGGTTGGTGGATGGCCACCATGTCCCAACAAGGCTGCGACGTCAGCAAGGAGGTGGCGGAGTCATGTTTTGGGCTGGAATCATGGGGAGACAGCTGGTGGGCCCCTTTAGGGTCCCTGAAGGTGTGAAAATGAACTCTGCAAGGTATGTAGAGTTTCTGACTGAGCACTTTCTTCCATGGTACAAAAAGAAGAACCATGCCTTCCGTAGCAAAATCATCTTCATGCATGACAATGCACCATCTCATGCTGCAAAGAATACCTCTGTGTCATTGGCTGCTATGGGCATAAAAGGAGAGACACTCATGGTGTGGCCACCATCCTCCCCTGACCTCAACCCTATTGAGAACCTTTGGAGCATCCTCAAGCGAAAGATCTATGATGGTGGGAGGCAGTTAGCATCAAAACAGCAGCTCTGGGAGGCTATTCTGACATCCTGCAAAGAAATTCAATCAGAAACTATCCAAAAACTCACAAGTTCAATGGATGCAAGAATTGTGAAGGTGATATCAAAGAAGGGGTCCTATGTTAACATGTAACTTGCCCTGTTAGGATGTTTTTGATTGAAATAGCTTTTGATTTCAGTAAATATGACCTCCTAATGCTGCAAATTCAACAAATGACCATTTTCAGTTTTTTACAACCTATGAAATGTTTTCAAACTCTGTTGTGCATAATAATTTGGAACAGTGCATTTTGAGTTTTTCATATTTTAAATAAATACTGTTGTCAGTGGGAGGTTTGTTCAATAAAATTCCAAATGTACCCTAACTGTTGATTACTTGAAAATTATACTGACTGTCATTTGCATCGACAAATTAGGAAAACCAGAGAAAGATATCATTTGCATAATAATTTGGAACCCAGTGTATGTGTCAACAAAACTTTGATTTTAACCATTAACTTCACTTTGATTTCAATCTTTGACGTGACATTACTCAGTTAATATTAATCGTATCAAGATTATTTTTCATAGAATGTTCTTCACATTACACGCACGCACGCACGCACACAGCTGATGTGTGTACAGAGCATTCAAATACTTTATTTCAACCTTTTATTCATTTCAGATGGTATAACAAAGTGCAATTTATGAACAAAACGTCTGTCTAATAGAATGTTAAAACTGAACAGAAGAAAAGTGATTGTTTTATCTTGCTGAAACAGAAAAGCTCCGTTTTATCGGACAACTGTAAAGACACACTCAGAATCACACTTGACATGACATGGACCTTTACACCGCCGGTCTGTGATGGAGATGTGTCTCTCTCAGCTGTGGTCTACATGGTGTTAGCACACCACGCACACTAATCCGTATCATCATCAGTGTGTGTGTGAGCAGCTCACCAGTTTGGCAGGACCACCGCTCTGTGGTCTGAAGGTCCAGTCGACAGACATGAGACTGGTGACCCGGCTGGAGGAGGTGAAGGTGCAGGACAGGGTCACTGTCGCTCCTCTGATGACGTTGATCTCTGCGGGAGCTTTCAGTGTGACGCAACACACATCGCTCAGCAGAACTAAATGAAAACAAACGCAAACAGTTCACTCAATTCAGTCATTTACTCGCCCTCAGGTGGTTCCAAACCTGTGTGGTCAGACACCTACACCTGATGTCATTCATTTTCATATGAGACCATGATGAACATCAGCAGCTGCTTTACATGCAATCAAGAGAAATAAATGAGAACACAACATATGGTATTATAAATGGAAAAATACTGCATAAATACGGTCTCTGAAGACACACAAGAACCGTTGATATTTCATGTTCTCGATGTGTTAACCGACAACATTTCAGTTCATTGCGCTTTGAGATTCTGAGAGAATTTTCATATTTGACCGATATATTCCTTCTAATGCATATTAAAGGCAGATGAAATAATGCTGCTCTGATCCACTTCAGTCCGGTCTACATCAAACAGCAGCTTATAATAAAGTATATTTACATTGAACACTATCATGACTTTATTTCAGATATTCAATATTTAGATTTAAAACATTCATCTCATAACATTTAGTGCTGTCAAATGATTAATCGCATCCATGATAAAAGTTTTTTGTTTACATAATATATATGTTTGTGTACTGCGCATATTCATTTTGTATTTATAAACACGTACATACATGTATACATATTTAGGTAATACTTACATTTATTTTTACCAATCATTTAAATGATAAACGATTATAAATTCTTATATTTTTCCTAAATATATTCATGTATGTGTATGTGTTTATAAATACAAAATGAATATGCACAGTACACAAACATACAGTATATTATGTAACCCAAACTTTTATTCTGGATGCGATTCATTGTTTGACAGCCCGGATTATCCAATGGGCATTATGGGCACCGGCCCAGGGGCCCATGAAAGGGGGAGAACATTTCACAAAACAATGTTTTCGCTATATTCATTCTGCCGTGTGCCTCTCTGGCACGCACACACGCAAGTGCGCATAAAACAGTGTTTCTAACGTACGCAAGTCTGTCTCTTGATATAGTAACTTTTACAAGCCCTTTAGCAGCTTTTGTTCAGGAGAAGCACAAAGCGAAATATCCAGCGACCTTCCGATAAAGCTTTCATTCAGTGGGAAAATGTCACATGTGCTGTCCCGCGAGCGCAAGGACTCACTTTCCCCTGCGCAGGGATCTCAGTGAGCGGCAGGAAGAAGCAGCACATTCCACAGGTGACTCCTGAATGAAATGAGTACAAAACAGCGTTTCCAACAACCTGTCACTGCTATCCACTGTTTGGATGTATAAACATGAACACATTTCGTCTGCACAATATGCACATGGTTACCTAGACAGAGGCTCTGTGAAAGAATATAGCCAAAATCGCTGCTTTTTATGTCGTGTTTAGTTAGAACTGAAAGGTGAAACTGAAAATATGTAAATGAAAACGGCTTTATTGTTGTAAATATAATCTATAGGCTAAATTAGAATACCCTCACGGTTGTCTTTAAAATCTCAAAAAATAAAAGGTTTTTTTACATGTATTTGGTGGTGTTTCTTCGCCAATAATGAACTTTGATATAATGTTGATCAGGTCTAACTGCCTTACTTTACCGATTTTTAGCCTTCGTTATGAGAAAATCCAGAGTGCTTTTAAATACATTGCAAAATGTTTACTTACACAGACTCGTAACATATAGGCTAAAGAAGTATACCTGTAATATTCGTTAATGTCGTTTTAACACATTACTCGCTTACATAAGAACATGAGTCGAGGTGCTTGTTACACAAATGAAGTTTAACAAATTGACAAATTACTCTTATAGTATAATCATTGACAAAGTCTGCCCTTTAATTCTTAGAAAAATGAATATGTTTATAAGAAAATATTTGAGAATTACTTTTAAGAATATTCTTAAGAACGTCCTATAATTTATCTTAATAAAGTTCTTATATTTTCTGAGTCCTACAACTTATTCATGTTAAACACTGCAGATGTGTAACTGTCATCATCATCTAACTTGAGACGGTCTGTTTCGTGCGTGCGTGCGTGCGTGCGTGCGTGTAGAATGAAACGTACAATTCTGTTGTACGCAACACACAACACAAGCCATCATATCACAACAAACTACAGAAACACACAATATGATTCTAATGATATTCAACTAAACATTAAACTCACTTTGAGTGTTTGATAGTGATGTTACGTTCATGAACGAATCGTTCTTTTTGAACAAATCTTTCAAGTGAACGAATCGGTCTTGTTCACGAAAGGCAATGACTCTTATTTCTCGTTCACTGAAATCTCTTCCTCGAGCATCAAGAGCGTCTTCTAAAAGAGTGTCTAAAGCACGGGCCAATGGCGTTCGAGTGTGAGCTTTGACAGAGCATATGATTGGTTGAATGTGCTGAACGAATACGCCCTTCACTGAACGAACGAGCCGTGTTTGAGTCTGAACGAGAGAGATCTTGTTCGTTTATGAATGAAAGGAGTCAAAGGACCCGCTGATTCTCGTTCGTGAAAGAAATGAAAGATGAGGTCTCTTGTTCAACAAGTACAGAAACGGACACAATGTAAAGATCCTTACGAAAATAATAAAATAATGCGAGCTGATGGTTAAATGTAACAAAGACAAATTAACATGGAAAGTTAACATGCTTTAGAATTTTAAAGTTTTACTTAATTAATATTGCATATAGGAATTTATAGCCTGTTATATTTGACCTGTGCTTCTCTCTCCTTTATCCTAAATGTGTGCTCTCACTGAGCGTGTGTGTGTGTGTGTGTGTGTGTGTGTGCGTACTTGTCTGTGTGTGTGTGTACTTGTCTGTGTACGTGTGTGTGTGTGTGTGCGTACTTGTCTGTGTGCGTGTGTGTCTGTGTGCGTGTCTGTGTGTGTGTCTGTGCATACTTGTCTGTGTGCGTGCGTGCGTGCGTGCGTGCGTGCGTGTGTGTGTGTGCGTGTGTGCATGCACATCCATGTGTCTCTATGTCTATGTGTGTTAGTACGTGTGCATATTGTGTGTGTGGAGTGTTTTGTATGTGGGTGTGTCTGTCTTCTGTGTTTTCACCTTTTCTTGTTTTTGCAGGTACAACTTTAATTATTTTGCTTGTAGTCAATGTGTCTCATGTACAGCTGCTTTGTAACATGAAAATTGTAAAAGCGCTATATAAATAAAGTTGAGTTGAGAGTTGAAAGTGTCAAGCCCTGTTTACTCAGTTATTGTACTGCAAGCACAGGTGTTTTGAGTGCATTTTGTATCATTTATTGTTCTTTCAAATAAAAACGACTTCATTACGTTTAATTCATGTCATGCACTTCTCTAAAAACTGTTAAAAAAAAAAAAAAAAGTATTGGTTAGCTCTCATTTGCGTCACGTCAGCAAATAGCATTCCAGTTCCGGCTGTGAAGGGACGTGTCATTGGTTAGATCTTCCACTGAACGGATACGCCCACGCTGACCAAGTCGCTGTTGAGGCTGAACGAGAGAGAGAGATCTCGTTCGTGAACGAATTGAACGAACTGGTACATGTCGTTCATGAAGGAATTGAAGAACAGTGACACTGTAGGTCGGTCATTTAGCATGTGAGTCTCGTTCAGCAATTAGCAGAAAGCGGATGCAAAGCGCAGTTACAGGTAGGCTACTTTGCACGCTTGTTTATAGTGTTTTCACGACGCGTCAACAACCCGGAAGTCGGCCATGTTGGAGGCACTCGGACGTAAACAATGCGACTGAACTGAATGGAACTCGGTAGTTTTGCTGATAAAAATGGTCAACTATTGTCGTGTTTTGGGCTGTACTAATCGGTCGGACCGAGAAAAACATTTGGAGTACTATAGACTGCCAAAAGTTATTACCAATCAAGGAGAAATGTGCAAAAAACTGTCGGAGGAAAGAAGGCGTTTGTGGATTGCCAAACTGTACCAGGATTTTCAGGGCAAGAATCTTCACAACATTCGTGTTTGTTCTTCTCATTTCGTGTCAGGTAGGGGAATAATTGGACAAATTTATTAACTAATTTTGTAGTGTAATAGTATACGTTACACTCATATTAATATTTCGTTGCTGTTTGTTAAATACCGGTCTTAAAATCTGATTATAATTTCATTTCATAAACTACTCTAGTAGTGCAAGACATAAATATTTTCTTTAAAATGTTGCTGAAATTTAGTAAATGAAGCTATATTTATTATTAATGTATTGTAGGTAAAAGATCTGACCTGCACAAAAAGGATGATCCAGATTGGGAGCCCTGCCTTAATATGAGAGGAAAGCAAGAACCACAACAACCTAAGGACTCATTGACATCACGTTACAAACGTTGTGTGAATCGAGCCCAGCAGAAACACAAGGATGCTGCTGCCCATTCTTTGCTTCTTATGGACACACCAGATGATTACGATTGTGCCACAAGTGACTATGTCAGCGATAATATCTGCAGTGTAGGGACTCCAACTGAAATGACTGGTGACTTTATTGATTCTATGACCACTGAACTTCAAAATCTGAGAACAGAAAACATTCAGTTGCAAAAATTGTCATTTGAGGGTAAAGATGAAAAGGTTTTATTTTTCACTGGTCTACCTAAATATCAGATTTTGTTAGCACTATTTACTAGGGATGTAACGATTCACTTAGCTCACGATGCGATGCGGTTCACGATTCTGATCTCACGATGCGATTTATTCACGATTTACTCACGATTTATTTTGAAAAAATGAGTTGAAACAAATTAGAAATGAACAACGTCCCTTGCATTATTTCTTAAATGCTTCACGTTTCTTTGTATGATAAAATAATGTTTTATTTCAAATAACAAAACTTTCTTTGTATGATAAAATAATGTTTTATTTCAAATAACAAAACTAAACTGCAATTTTATAACAAATTAATAATAGAAAAAGTCTCTTTAATATAAACAAACTAATACTGTCTGTGCTTTTCTTGGATTTTTTTGCATTTAAGAAATATCAGCATCCACGTTTAGGTTTGCAGTGAAAATAGCGGCCCCTGCTGTTCAAAAAATGCATTGCGATTCAGTTCAAGCCTCAACCGATTTGACCGATAAATAGGGTGATATTTCGTGACAACAGCGTATTGCTGCCACGTATTTTTCCACTCAATTATGTCGTTAAAACGAGATAATATGTCGTTTAAACGAAATAATTTTCTTGTGTAAACGTCATATTTTTCCCATTTTAACGAGATATTATATCATTTTAAACAACATATTTTTCTCACTGGTTTCATTAATAGACAATTCAAACGGAATTGCATGAATTCGGTAAATTAATTCAGTTTTTTGACGAGATGGTTCATTAACTGAACTGGTGCTATTAACTGAGCTATTAAACTGGAGTTTAATAAGATAAAACAATTAAAACTGTTCCTATTTATTTAATGTGCGCGCTTGTCCAGCACGCACGTTCTCTGTTCTGCAAAGAGCCACAATCTGGCATCATTAAAACATTAACGGTTATTTAATTTTTTTTCTTTATACCTCACAGATGTGAGAGTAAACACATTTTTGAATGATTTTCGATCGATTTGGCGCGTTTAAATGGACGGACCCTGATGTTTGCGAGTGTGACTGAAGAAGCTTTTGATAGTTGTATCTAAAAAACGGACATCCTGCTAAACTTGTGGTAAAACAAGAATGTAATATTAAGCTTAAAGATAATATTTATTCATCTCCGTCAATAACTATCTGCTTTGAATGCTCTACATTGAGTTGAAGTCTTTGGTTATTTTGTCATTTACTTCAGTAGCCTATCTGAATAAAGTGTCTGATGCTGATGTACAGTGCTGTGTTAAGTTTTATTAATCGTCATATTTTGTATAATACATATTTAACTAGAAAATTATTTAAATTATGCATAAAATTGAATCTTTAACGCACAGATTAAATCACAAATTAATTTAATCCTCCATGCGAGGGACGATGTGTTTAAATACAATTATAACAACGATTTTAACTGTTTGGTTGTTGGGATGTACTCACTGTGGCGCCACCAGAATTTTTTTATGGGGTGGCACAAAGGGGCCAGTACAAATCTTAGGGTGGCATATTTAAAAAAATGTATTATGCCTGAATCTAATGGTTACGAGTTTTGGCATTGCCATTAATACTACTGGGATCATATAAAGTTATTACTAGTCTTACGATTTAATTTCTAATTTAATTTACTAATATTTTCAGTGTTTGATCGATACATGCTAATTCGCTAACTGTTCTACATATATTTGACTATAAAAAAATATGATCGTAATAGATGCCAAAAACTGCAAATCCAACAATTTAAAGATCAGCTGATGGAGTAGTGTATTAACCAAACATGTATAGTGATCGATCAAAATGCGAGTATGAGTAGCAGAAAAATTCAAATCCAATGCCTTCGCAACTACTGTAGCTTAATCTCAGTTAGCCAACCCGTATTAGAGTTTGATACAATAAATTTTATCATACAATAAACCACGTTTTACTTACTCGTTTCTGAGTTTCGTCTCCAACCCTCTACCCCTTTCATGCCTGCTGACTGAACAGGAGCAAACATGACGTCACGTGCGTGGTACTGCGGCTGCCGTGCGCATATTAAGGCGTCTTTACACAGGCGAGTTAAGGCGTCTCTGTGGCGGATTAAATTTCTGTGTAAAGACGCAATGCCGCACGAAAGCAGATCTAAAATATGCCGCCTCTGACCCTCCTCAGACCCTAGTATCAAAGGCGACTCTGATGCGGCTCAGGTTTAGTGTAAATGAAGGCGCATTAAAGCCGCTCTAAACTACGTCATTGTTATGTCAGCAGAAAGTGAGAGAGTGAAGATGAAGCCAAAAACACACAGCCACATTTGTTTTAGGCTAATAATAACAACACAGGTTTTTTAAATAATTCAAACAAATTTTTTGTTTCATTTCCTCATAAAATGATTTAATGAGGAAAAATGTTTGGAGTATTTTTGTTTACTCAGGCAGGCTGTGGCACAGTTTGAATGCAGGATGTATATTTTGAGACCGTTTTCAGCCATTAAAATAGTTTAGATTAGTTTTTAATGGCAAATTACATTTATTTCGTTTCGTTTGTTTTTAAAGTTAATTTAGAAAAATGTTTGGAGTATGATTGTTTCTGACTCAGGCCCGGCATGCAGATTTTTTTATTTGAACTCATGACATTGTTTAAATTCCTCCTTAATCTCCTCTCCTTCGTGGAAAAAAACTTCTGGTACGTGTGCACGATCACATGCAGACATGTTTTACTGTGCGTCTCAAACTGCTTCAAATATTAGGTTTGTCGGACATGATGCAGTCTCGCAGAGTTATTTGAAAAGCTCTCGTGTTACTTAAGCAGATGGGTCTCCACAACACACGCATGAAGTCGAACACTTAATAAATCACAAACTTAACATTGTGTTGTGATGAGAGAGTGTGTGCTTTTCTTACAGTTTACCTCAAAACAGTCACATCATAATAATGTAAGTGTGCTTCGGTCCAGATCGTAAAGTGAGGCCAGTAGCGCTTGTGCACAGATGCCCGGCCCTAGGAGCATAAATGATTTGGGTCTTGTCGGGCTAGGATTGAAATGCAGGATTTTGTCGTTATATTTCCAGACGCATCTCATTGAGGACAGTATTTCATACAGGAAAACGATCTGGTAACATTTGTTGTAACATCGGAACTGTTCATTTACCTAGTCGACAGTGACTTTGTGGCTCTTTAAAACAACTTTTGGCGTCTTTCAATATGCGGTGAGGTGCCTGAGAGTGTTTGTTAGAAAATCATTTAAAATGTTGCATTTATAGCCTATTATTGCTTTTATCCTAAAGTATGCATTGTTATTATTAGTGTCAGTATATATATATATATATTGAGTTTATATTGTTTAATTTAAGATATTATTTCATCAGCACATTGTTAGAACTGTGCTTTTGTGGTTATGTTCAGCATTATTTCGCATTATTTTAATTCCTGTGTAAATGCATTTATGCCGCTTTAGAGCTGCATTAACGCTCTGTGTTTTTGTGGTTATGTTCAGCATTATTTCGCATTATTTTAATTCCTGTGTAAATGCATTTATGCCGCTTTAGAGCTGCATTAACGCTCCGTGTAAATACTCATTTTCGTGGTTTTAAGCCGCTTCAGATTCGGTTTCTGTGCCGCCTTTGCTGTGTAAAGACGACATTAGTCGCGGTTTGGCAGGTTAAACGAGAGAGGAGGGGTTGAGATCGTATTCTACATAACACATTATACAAGTTATTTTTTTACATAGTGTTTCGATAATGTACATTTTAATTAATAAATATTAATACTATTATTCTAATATAAAAAATATATATATTTAAAAAATGTCATTCTGGTTGGGGGGACCAATGGGGTGCCAGTTACTTTTTGGGGGCCCCCCCTTGGGGGCGCCACTGTGTACTCGTCACGTCCCATAAACGTTATTTGGTACGTCGTGGCAACGAATATGGTCCGGTCGTCACTGTGGTAGCTGAGCGGACCCATTGGAAGTGGCATTATTCCTCGTTGATGAACTAGACCATTATGGGAAGCTTCGTGGATATAAACTACTACATCTGAAATGTATTCAGGCTGGATTTGTTGTCAGTCAAACATTTATTAAATATTTTGTATCCGTAAGCACAACTCAGAAGAGAAATCGCTCTCTTGATTTTGGATACACTGTAAAAAAGAAATCTCGTAAAAAACGGATAAAGTACTTGCAGAACATTACCAGTACATTTTCCTTTATTTTATGGACATTTCCGTTAATGCTAAAATGCAATTTAATGCAGTGCAAAATGTAAAACAACTGTAAAAATGAATACAGAAAATTCCTTCATATTAATACAGTATATTGTGCCCTATTTTTACGGATTTTTTTAGTGTACCGTACAGCAGGCCGTGGTTCGAAAACATGATATTTTACCTATGTCCAGCTAGAAAACATGTCACTTTCACGTAATAGATTAATGTGTAATTATTATGAGACGTCATATTATCCCTTTACTACGGTGGCGTATTGCTGCCACTTACATTTTATTTTTTCCACTCAAATATGTCGTTAAAACAAAATAATATGTCGTTAAAACGACATATTTCGTTTAAACGACATATCTCGTTTTAACGACATAATTGAGTGGAAAAATACGTGGCAGCAATACGCCACCGTACGAATCCGCTAAACTCACTATTCTAAATTTCCACATATCTGATCTGCTTCCATTTGTTTTTAAACTATATCATGTTTTCATTAATAGATCATTTAAAGCATGTTGTGCTTTATTATATGTAAGGATGGCTGTTGCCGTACGTAATTAAACGTATTAATTTGTGATAAAATAAAAACTACTGAAACGAATGTGTTTTCCCCATGTTAAAAATTTGTGTTCAACACAGATTACCTGTTGTTGGGTCAAGGATTGAGACGTTTGGGAACCCCCTGCTAATAAGGACAAACATTCAAGTAAATTATACAGGGGAAACAGATGGAAAAATAATATCTTTAAAAAAATCTCATTTTCACTTATTATACGGGCATTGCCAGATAGGCTACAAATATACAACAAACTTTCTAAATTTTGTTTTGAACTCGTGAAACTACAAAGTTGTGACTTTTTCCATTTATTGGAGTTTTCTATCAAGTATCAAAATGTAATTAATCTTGCGATAGACGATAGCAACGGCATGTCGAGAACAATAAGGACGAAAATATATAGCATCAAAGTGCAATTAAGCGCAAAATGTTTGGTACATGCATGACTTGAACAGCCATTTTCAAATATTTTCATAGTTTATTACAAATAAATACCTTTACAATCTGATATGTGACAGAGAAAAAGTTCAGCGGACAGCAGTCCCGAACCCACGACGACTTGAAGTAGGTAACGCACGCTTTTCGCCCTACGCCACCGGAGAAGTCGATGTTTGTGTGCCTTTCTTACACTTTGTCTATTCCAATCTGAAACTGATGGGCGGAGTTGTTAGAAGTTCCTTTTGCTTACAAAGCAACGGTAAATAGACACTCCGTATTTTTTATTTCTTCCAATAAGTGGTGGGGACAAAATTGACTTTGGCAAAAAGTGGTGGGGACATGACCCACCCGCAAATTACGCCTATGAAATATGCGTTATAATTTAAGCATTCGAAATGCCACGTGTTATGCATTGCAAAGTTAGGAAACGCGAATGTAAACTGTATTTGCAGACGCGTTTCAAACGCATTGATCAAAATGCTTGCGTAGACTTCAGTGAAATGCGCTGGCTTCTCTCGGCGTTCTGAGCTGGTTTGTGCGAGTCTCATCGACAAACAACTCAAGTTCTTATCAGCTCCATCCAGCACGTTTACAATAAATGTGATCACTAGTGGATAATTTCACGCGCTTCCATGTCCAAGTGTATTCTTCCAAGTGTCTCATAGCAGACCTGTTGTTGTGCAGTTTCTGTTCATGTGTGCAAAGACATTTTAGAAATCTCGACCGGATAATGTTTTACGGCAATGTCCCTAATAAAGAGTATGTAGGCTATGTGTGGTAACCCTATCTACATACAGTTAGGGTGATATTAAATGACTCGATTGCCTTCTCTATGCAACTTCATCAACCTCGTTTCGTTTGGTCACACCACAAGGTGTCCCTGTGGCCTCAAAGCTTCAGCACAGCTGCTCTGAGATCGACTGCTAATGTCTGAGGTGAAACACGCCCCCACTCATTAGCATACAGACAAAGAAATACATAAATAAATAAATGTAGAAATAAAGAAATGTAAAAATAAAGAAATGTAGGAATAAATACATATATACATGAAAAAATGTGGAAATAAATAAAAGTGGAAATAAATAAATGTATAAATGAAAAAATAAATAAGCGCAAAAAAATATATAATTACCCATAAATAAGGAAATAAAAGTATAAATACTCATTTATTTTTGCTTTTTTACATTTCTTCATGGATTTATTTTTGTATTTATTTATTTTTTAATATTGTCACTTTTGGAATTCCATACTCAGCTGTGTAGGGGCTTAGCGAAAAAGTAGTTTACTATGTCGGGATAAGAAATAGAAGGAAGAATTGTGGGGTCGTCAGTCCTCGACGAAGGAGCCAGCTCGTAAGGATCTTTATCGCCTATCAACTTTAGTTTCTCAAAACATCGAGCCCGTTCCTGCTTACCAAGTCCGTCTCTGTAGGATTTAGCAGCTTCCACGCGTTTCTGTCGTGGTTTAGACATCATATATAAGTAGACAGACAGCGCATTCACAGTGCAATCCATGCTATTGTTTACGTCCGAGTGCCTCCAACATGGCCGACTTCCGGATTGATGACGCGTCGTGAAAACACTCTATTTAAAATACATAAACTTCACGTTTAACATAATCCCAGATGTATGAATGTGTAAATGACCAAACAATTAACTTTTTAATTATGCAAAAAACCTTGTGCGTTGGTCATCTGAAGCACTTATTTAGACTTATTTTATTTATTTATTGAGTAGATCAGAGACACACATTTGAATAAAGCCTGTAATCAGTTTATACGTCCATTAATACGTTCGTTGACATAACACAACTCTTTTGCGCCACCTGCTGGCGTATTATAGGAATGGTCACTGAACGAATCAGTGAACGAATCTGAACGAATCATTTTGGTGAACGAACTGAAAAAGAACGAATCACTCAAATGAATCATAATTCCCATCACTAGTGTTTGACAGGCGGGGAACGTGTTCTCCATGTAGGGAACTGAGTTAGAGACATCGACAGAGTCACAGTAAATTACACGTCTCTCCATTTAATAAACTCGTGAACATGAATTACAGTATTTAAACTTTATAACTCATAATCATAACGTTAATACTGTATAACAATTCACTTCTTTAACCAACAGCTACAGCAAAAGATCGGCAGGCTTTAAAGTTCTGCTGTTTTCACACAAAACAACACATTACTGGTATAAAAACGCCGTTAACAGTCTTTCAGAAGTTGATCAAATATAAGGTCGAGTTTAAAGCAGATGCTATTACACTGGGTTTGTTTGTGTGGGAACCTGACGAAGTGAAAGCTCGCGTGTCGAATGAAACCAAACTTACCGCAAACAAAGACAACACACGACGATAATCCTTCAAACGAGCTTCTGTGTGAATCCATCGTCGATTTCAGCTCATATATCATCACATAACAGCGAATATAAACGAGTTTAGTTCTGTTGTTTATGTCGCAGGTTTGTGTTTGTCCTCCATGTTGAGTCGTTTGATACCTGCCGAACAGGTGAAGCAGGAAGTACAGCCGACAGTGTTGCCAGATTGGGTGGACAAATGATCCAGCCCAAAGGCTCAATAAAACCCGCCCCGCCCACTCCAACAAAAGCCAGCCCAAATTTGAACTGCCAAAATAATGTGATAGAAATGTATTGCAGTGTCAATCAACGATGATAATGACCATTTTATCTCCTTAAAACGAACTATGACAAGATGAAAAAATAGAATTAAACCAGGAAAACAGGTTCAAACGGATCAATAGAATTAAAGAGAGTTAGAAAATATGACTAATATGTCCAGAAACCACTTCAAAGCGACAATCAAGTAATTAACCAATGACTTTAACCCTCAAAAAACACATTTTGTGCAAAAAGTGCCCACTATAATTAATGGGATTCGCAAAGCCGAGTAGGCATTTTCCCCTTGTTCATGAACTTCATTTACACACCACGGCAGCCAAAAATGTGCGATTCATTGATACATCCAACACAACAAAAAAGAACAGCAGCAATAATAATGTGCTTACCTTTGAGAGTTGCCTTAACATCTGACAGAGCTACAACTACAGTACGTCTTTCGTGAAGTATATAATGCTAAATTTATCAAGTCCAGCAGCTGTCAAGGACGAGTATGATGAACAGAAGTAACGTGAGTAGAATCCCATATTCCGTTTGATTTTTTTAAATCATTCAACTGCTGTGAATTCAGGTATAGTTATATTTACAAAGTCCTCGAGTCGTCTGTCACCACATGTGTAATCCATGTTGTGAGATTTGAGTCACCCTCTGTACCGTGCAACATATACCTGTATTTGGGCCACTTTTGGCATTGCGATCGCTTCAATATACAAAATCGGGTCCATTATCGCCCAAAAACCCATCACTCACAAGCCATCACATGATCTCAACTGTAGATTGATTGACAGGTGAGGTCTCCCTATCCCAGAGTTGATTGGTTAAACTGAACCAATTAAGGGCTGTGTTAAGGAATAATGTGTTTATGACTGCACTACACGTTATTTTCGAACGTTTTGAAATAACTTGGCTAATCAAAAGCACAGAGAAGGCAAGCTGCTTGGGCGGGTTTTTAATTTCACAAGCAGTCCAAATTTTGTCCACCCGCCCAATGCATTTTTCTCCCGTCTAACCCGTTGAAAAGAAGCCCAATCTGGCAACACTGACAGCAGATCCATACGTCACAGCAGTCTCATGCCGGAAGTGGGCGGAGCAAACGTTATCAAACTACTTTCAAAGTAAGCTATTAATGTTAAGTCAGTATTTAATTAAAAGGTTTTAATTGAAAAGATGTATACGTATATATATTATATATATATATATATATATATACATATACATATTTATGTGCATGTGTATTATAAATATAATGCTTCAACAAAAATGCGCGTGAAGTTAAACACACCTAATAAACCTCAAACCGAACATTACGACGGATTCTATTGTGCTGAGAAAGATAGATTTGTTTATGTTTTCTTAAAAGCAGTCACAGTGTAATGATGACAGCGTGAGAGTGGGGACAATCGCGCTCCGGCATGGTTCAGGGCACGCTAGAGATGCAGGGCTCTCCAATGCTCTAGTTTGTTCGTTGGTTAATTTATCAGAGATGCAGAACACCACACAGCAACTTTTCGGTATTGCACCACACACAGTCCGTCGTAATCATTACAAAGAGCCAAGACCAAGCGCCTGACAACTTGGTCTACACACGTTCATTCGAATAAACGGGTATGACTTTTTTGGGGCGTTACCAGTAATGCAGACGCTCATCCACACCCACTGATTTAATTTGCATGACTTTGAAAATGAAATAAAAGAGAAAAAAAAATGAAAATCAAACTTTACATCATTTTAATTTGAATTGTGTCAGTATTATTGCGTGAGCATTTTACAGCTGTAAAATGTTTTTGCAGTTTCTTTTTTACATTTGC
This sequence comes from Triplophysa rosa, assembly GCF_024868665.1. Taxonomy (NCBI): domain Eukaryota; kingdom Metazoa; phylum Chordata; class Actinopteri; order Cypriniformes; family Nemacheilidae; genus Triplophysa; species Triplophysa rosa. The sequence continues at coordinate 23,608,029 of NC_079903.1, read as the reverse complement.
CTTTTCTTTTTCATATTGGCAGTCTTGCCTCGAGATTTTAGTGAAAATTAAAATGTCAAATCACCAATTGCATTTTCAATTTGACAGGGACAACGCATTGTCAGTGTGAAAATGAAAATAAAATCATTTTATTTTTCATTTTGGCACATATTGAGCACGCAGTTATGTATAATGAAATTGTTAATCTGGTTTTAATTTTCATCGTTTAATTAATTTATTTAAATTTGGCAGGATTTACCTTCCATATCTATAGGCATTTGAAGTGAAAGAAAATGTATTTCTCCAAAATGCTACAGTAAGAATACTTCATATCTGGTGTGTATATACTATGGGATGTCCTCTACAAGAATAGACTATACGTTTTTTCTTATTATTAGAAATTGTTACTATAGGCTTTGAAGTAGAAAAATGTGTATTTCTCCCAAATTTTACAGTGAAATTCTCTCATATGTCATGTGCATGTAATGTGGGATGCCCCCTACTGAAACTGACCAACAGTTTTATCTTCTTTAGAAATGATGTTTTATAGCCCTTTGCAGTAAAAAAAAGGCATATTTCTGCAAATGCTACAAAACGCTTTCAAACACCATAGTTAAACCAGTATCAAATCCAATGGATAATGTATTACAGCCATGGTTTTGCCTATAGTTATCAATACATAAAAAAACATGTTTACTACACTTTTACCACAGAAATAACATGTTTAATTTTTGTACAGATCATAGACAAACTACTTAATTTTGTAAACCTTCACATTCATATTCAATGAATGTAACACACAATACGTTCTTGACGAGACACATCTACATTTTAAATAAAGCTTTAAAAGCTGCGTTCCTAGAATGACCGTAAACCACTCAATATATGCGCGCATCTGAATCTAAACGCCGGCTGGCTTGACCACAGTGCTTGACAGCTATTAGTAAATGACAGTGTCCTTATACAATGAGAGTTCATTTGTGAAACAATATATACAGTATATAAAATACATATACAGATTGTAAATATTTTTTATACAGTATTTATGTATGTGTTAATATCATGTAATGTTTCTAGAAATTGACAATATGTTAATGTGCAATTAATGAAAACTAAAATGTATAATTAAAAACAAGAAAGTAATTTTCATCATGCAAATGACAGACCTTTGTTATCACACTCGCTTTATCAGTTCATCATTCAGACTTCATATTCCTCACCATGACTGGATGTCAGTGAACAGCTGTCATCATCATCACCACTGAACCGATCGGGTAACAGAAGCAGATCTCCATCAGCTGAGCAGAATAACACAAAAAATACTGAGAAAAGACAATATGATCACCTAGAAACCAGAGGCTGCCGGTTGCCAAGCAGAGCTAAAGAAAAACCAAGAATGGATCAAAGTGTTATCCGGTCACCACATCATCAGCTCCTTCTGCGGTTGTCTTGTGCAGTTTTGTTCTGGATTCTTGTTTGTGTGACAGTGACGTACAGACGTGATGATTATAAACATGAGCAGGATCAGTAGAATGGAGCCTCCAATAGCAACCGAGAGAATCACAATCTCAGAGAAAGAAGCTGAAAAGACACAAATCGCATCATGTATATTCTACTATATACTACCCTGTACAATGTCTCGTATATGTTATTATCCCCCATTTTCTGTACAATAGTCTTTATTTTATATATGCATATTTTAGAATCTTTTAGACTGTAAATCTTATTATATTTGTATTGTCATTGTGTTGAATGTCTGTACTAGAAGCTTCCAACACCAAAGAACATTCCTTGTGTGTGCAAGCACACTTGGCAATAAAGCTCTTCTGATTCTGATTCTGATTTCACAAACTCCACGTGTGATGCTCCGTGACCTCACTTCACGTGTGTGTTGAGTAGAGATGTTTGTGAGTGGAATGTGTGCACGTTTGGGCTCACCTGTGGAGACGACTCGTAGACGCACCTGGCCGATGTTGCCGTGGACGTCCGGCGGGTTCCACACCTGACAGCTGAATGTGCCGTTGAACTGAAAAGACACTTTCCTCAGCACTATAGACACATCACGGCCGCCGGCGTCTCCGGCCCACTCCGCCTTCCCTTTGAAACGGCCCTCGTGATTTGGAACGGGCTTTTCATGATAGTACAACACCTGCTGAGAGAGAGATTTTATGAAGACAAAATCAAAAACCTTAAAGCAAAAAAAGCATCTGGACCTGATGGGGTTTGAAATGAAATGATAAAACATACAAACAGTTGATTACATCGGGCCATTTTAAAATGATTTAATGTGATTATGAGTGTAGGTCACATCCCTGACATCTGGAATCAAGGCTTGATAACACCAATCTTTACAAACGGAGATCAATTTGAGCCGAACAACTATAGAGGCATCAGTGTGACCTGAGAAAACTGCTCTGTAGTTTAATAACCGCTCGACTCTTAGACTTCATCACCACACACATGTCCTGAGCAGAAGTCAGAGAGGATTTCTACCAAACTACCGCACGACTGATCATATATACACGCTTCATACTCTAATCGAAAAACACCTTAACCAAGATAAAGGTCAAATATATGCATGCTTATAGATTTAAAAAAAGCTTTTGACTCAATTTGGCACCAAGGACAGTTTTACAAACTTATTGAAAGTGGCACAGGTGGTAAAACCTGTGACCTTATTAAATCAATGTACGCCGAGAGTAAATGCGGCATAAAGCGTTCTAGATATCTTTCTCAGGAGCGTGGAGTGACACAGGGATGTGGTTTAAGTCCAACATTGTTTCATATTTACATCAATGACCTGGCAACCATCCCAGAGCGATCTGAAGCCCCGGCCTCACTCGACACCACTCACAAATCAAATGTGTTCTGTGTGCAGACGATCTGCTTCTGTTGACGGCTTACAACAGATCCTGGACCTGCTAGAACAATACTCAGTAAAACTCCAATGATCACCTCTCAGAGAAGATCCAGATCCCAACTATCACAACACACAAACCCCATAACACACACACCACACTACAATGACCTGGGTTTAAAATCACTTGAATCCTGCAGTGAATGAACTGAGAGATGAAGCACGCAGGGCCTTCAGCCATCAAACGTCAATGTCCTGTAGAAATCCCTGTTAGAATTTGGCTGAAAACATTAGAATCAGTGATTGAAGCGATTGCTCTCGATGGCAGTGAAGTGTGGGCTCCGCTGACAAATCCAAATCAAGATTTTACTAAATGGGAAAAACATCCAATCGAGAGCCTGCATACAGAAGTGTGTAAAATCTCTCACAAGTGCAGCGGCACACAGCAAACAATGCATGCAGGGCAGAATGAGTCAAATATCCTCTGATCAGAAAGAGAGAAAACCCCTCACTCATATCATTCTGAAGCGCTGAAACACAAATGAATCCTCTCTTCAGTCCTGATGTTTCAGTCCTCACATCTACTGATGCTCAACCACAACAATACTGATAACATCACACTCAACACAATCACATTTTGTCATGCCAATAAAGCACACTTAAACTGAGATAGAGAGATGCACACACTCGTGCAGTGTTTGATGTTTCTCACCGTCTCCTCCGGTCCCGGGCTGAAGGGTCTGAAGCTCCAGGACACCGCGAGACTCGACAGTCTGACTGGAGCTGAAGTGTGAAAGGTGCATCTGAGACGAACGTCTGTACCGTTCACGGCCTGAACATCACCTGCTGTAGACACCCGCATACCAACCACACACAGCCAGCCTACACACACACACGTCTGGTTTACTATCTCCTTGGGCGTAATGATTTTTATACTGTACAAACTGTAGATTTTATCCCATAAACCTAAAGATCATAGAAAACTGGGCATTTTTAGATTTTTGTAAAAAATATTGTTCTGTACGATTTATAAGCTTTTGTGCCCATGAGGACCTCAATTTTGTGACACGAGTCCCCATGTGTTGGTGTGCATTCAGGTTTAGGTCCCCACCGGGATATACAAACATGAACACACACACACCACACACGCAATTTTCTTAAATAATCTAAAGCGCCGGTCAGTTCAGAGAGGTGATGGTGGTGATGCTGTTGGTCCGGGTGCGTGCAGATTCTAAAATCATGTTTTACTCGGGTCGATTTAGTGTATGCAACAAACTGCGCATGCGCACGCAGGTAACCCAGTTACAGCTCGAGCGACGGGACTGGTGTCAATCACAAGCGTCACAATGGGATTATATTTAGCGGATCTACTGGGAAACACAAATCATTCATAAATCAATCACAGGAAACATATGAAATAATCATCCAGCCGTGACACAATACAGAAGCAATTTCACTTTACAAAAGCCGGAAAACACAGAAGAGCAATGACGTGAACACAACAGCGCTGCGTGCGAGCGAGCGATTATAAACACCAGCGCGTGCTGATCTATAGCCTACTGTAAAGTGCGTAAATAAAGCATTATTTTACTACAAATCAAACACAACAAAACATTATAGTAACTAAAGGCTCCCAAAATTAACAACGCTTTACACTTACTTTGCATTTATTTCTTTATTCAACAGGCGCTTTTATCTATAAGAGCACTGAACAGTTTGTCTATTAAAAGCAAACTGTACGTTTAGTTTATAGTTTATTGTATAGAAGCAAAAAAATAGAGTTAGATTGTGACGTTACTACAGCAATAATACTCATAGTATTGGAGAAACTGTAATCAATCCACCAAAAACATGCTAACTACTGTAGAGTTTTACTGTAATAAACCCACGCAAAGTGTTCGTAAGGGTGTGTAAAGTGATGAAGATGATGAAGACACTGACCTGATGCGGTGAGCAACAGTGTCACCATCAGATGCGCGCACACGAGTCCCATCATCACACACACTGACAGTCTGAATCACGCCACAGAAGCTTTAACTGAGCAGCTCACATGAACGCGCAGCGCGCTCACGCGACCTCAGGAAATCCGAGTGTAATCAATCTGTGTTTACTGGAGAAAACGAATAAAAGATACAACATTGTGTTAAAAGAAAAAGTCAGCTTACAGAAAATTATACATTTTCTAAAAATGTAATAGAAAATGCCGATGTAGTAAGTAATTTAAATGTAATGAATTATAAGCTTTTTACTTTGTGTTCTAAGAGTTATTAAAATATGAAACATTGTCATTGACACTTTTCGACACACGAGGGCGCCACATCTATACAGATGAAAAAACCACAACTAATTCAAATCATATTTATGTGTTTGTGCATATCATTTGTTAAATTAATGTTAACTCAACTCAACTTTGAGCGCTTTTTGAGCGCTTTTCATTGTAACAAAGCTTTCCTGGACAGGGTTTACAACTCTCCTAGACTCAAATAAATGTTAGAGTTGTCAAAACTGAAAATAATATTTTAAATATATCCGTGCCATTGTTTTGTTTTAAGATGCACATCAGTAATGTTTTTTTCTATTGCATTTTAACAAAAGCAATTTAAATAGCCTAATTTACCTAAAGCATAATTTAGAGAGAGAGAGACAGAGAGAGAGAGAGAGAGAGACAGAGAGAGAGAGAGAGAGAGAGAGAGAGAGAGAGAGAGAGAGAGAGAGAGAGAGAGAGAGAGAGAGAGAGAGAGAGAGAGAGAGAGAGAGAGAGAGAGAGAGAGAGCGGGG
>NC_079903.1:23556636-23597640 GCF_024868665.1 Triplophysa rosa | reverse complement strand
GAGAGAGAGAGAGAGAGAGAGAGAGAGAGAGAGAGAGAGAGAGAGAGAGAGAGAGAGAGAGCTTTTCCTGTACCAGAAGACAGAGAGTGTGAGAGCGTCTGAGAGATTCGACGGCTGCTGGTGTTTGAAACTATTGAGATACATAAGAGCTCTTCCATAAATATTATTCAAGAGAAGTCTGAAATGATGATTCTTCTGTTCCTGTTCCTCACAGTTGCTGCTCCAGTTCACAGCGAGCCTGGAGATCAAAGTGAGGTTGAAGATGTGGCTCAAGGTAAGAAGAATAGACATTAGAAGTCAATGATGATCAGTTTACAGGTGAAAGAAGGCTTCCGTCTATTGATTTCCTCGCTTCTCTTGCAGTCGAGTTCAGAGAAACGTCTGTCGTTCTGACCTGTCCTCATAACCCATCTGATGAAGTGAAGTGGCTTCATGGAAACGAGGAAATAAAAGACTATAAGAACAACATATATGAGATTCAAGCTCCAGAGGGAACAGCCACAGGTTTCTACACCTGCCAGAAGAATGAAAAGAAACATTATTTCTTCATCAAGGCGAGAGGTGAGGACACACACGTGTGTGAAATGAATGATGATGTTAAACACACACACAATCTTCTCTCTGTTTGTGTCAGTGTGTAAGAACTGTCATGAGCTGAGCGGGTCGATGGCCGGTGGTGTGATATTCGCTGACTTACTCCTTACTGGAGGAGTCATCCTTATAGTGTACTTCTGCACACAGAGAAAGAAAGGTACAACACACATCCAAATATCTCCTTTTTATTTCAACATGTTGTCTTCATGGCTATTTGTGAGTTATTCATGATAATTCATGGTCACATTGGCACTGTAAATGAAATCCACTTTCAGATCCAGTTTCAAATGCTCCAAGACCCCCGAACCCTGACTATGAGGTGCGTATGTTCAGATGAAATAAGTGTTTTCAATATTTTTCTATAGATGTGTAAAAGGTAGCAAATAAAAATAAGCGACATATATATATTAATTTACTTTCAGGCCCTAAACCCCAAGACCCAAAGTCGTGACGTGTACGCAGGAATCAAGTAGATCAAAGCAGGTTGTGTTCGACTTTGACAGCAACAGAAAACCAAAGCAAAGTCATTCTTATGAATAGTCACACAAGTGTTTGTGAAACATTGACTTTGTGTGACGTATATGTGTTACACCTACTAATACAATAAATGTGTGCGTGTTTGTGTGGAAACTTCTGCTCATGAAACATCAAAAACTCATTTATGAAACTTCAGAGAGAAAAACCTGAGAACGTTCCTGTAAATACTGTTTCTACACAAACTCAAGAACTGTGTGATGCTTTTGTTTTCTCTGATGTTGTAACGTTTGAAACTCATAAAATCTTTTTCATTTCGTTGTGACACGTGATGTTTCTCATTTCACAAGAATAATGAAGTTCAGTGTTGATCGTCTTATCATCCAAATCAATTGAATAAACTCCAGATGACGTGAGTCTCTGTGTTTGTTCAGAATGGAAAATACATTTGCGTTCGCTTTCTGTAGACTGCAGCCTTTACAGATGAAATTGGTGCGTGGTGTATACAAACAGGATGTGTGTGTGCGTGTGTGTGTGTGTGCGTGTGTGAGGTAGATCTGAGTGTTGATGCTCTGCACCTCATGAGCTGACGGAAGCCGCAGTAAAAAAATAACATCAGAAATGTATTTATAAGTAATAAAAGAACAAACCGCTCGCTTTGGAAACACTAGCAACATTTTTAGCAAAACCTGAAAAGCAAACAAAACGCTGCAATTTCCATGTGAAACAAAACATATGAAATGAGAATTCTCTCCGAGCAATTTTAGTGATATAAACGTGACACTTTTAGTCAGAATGGGTTTGCTGTCAATGTATTCAACCATCCGTTTATATTTTCCTAAAAACCCCTGACGATAGATTCCAGACATCAGAAAAATATCGGCGGATAAACCAGTTTTCTGTTCAAGATGATGGAAATAAACGTGTTACTGAGGTGACGAGGACACATATTTGAGAGGATTTCTGTGAAATTAAATACACAAACTAGAAGCAATAACACTCAACAAATAGAGATAAAGAGATGATCCTTTTCATGTGCTTGTTTATGAGGAAAATGGGCTGTTATCTTTGAGACGATTCTGAAAGCTGCACTTACCTCACTATGAAAAATCATGCTTTTAAAATAATGATAATTATACAGTATATTAAATAACTAAATAAATATACTGATAATTATTAGTCATCACAGTTATCAGTATTTATTTATGGTAAGGTTGACCTTTGCATGAAATTGTCACGGAATCATCATTTCTTCACTCTCATGTCATGTCAAACCTGTGTGAGTTTATTTTAATTCAGATATTTTGAAGAATGTTGATCATCATTCAACACTGAACTCCATTTACGTCCATTGTGCGAACACAAAACCACGGAGACATTTCTCAAAATATCTTCTCTTGTGTTCCACACATACAGATTTACAAACACTCGAGAGAAAAAAATGATGACAGGATTTAGATCTGTGTGTGATTTATGTCTTTAAATAAATGTTAATACTGAATCATTTCTCGCAGTCAACGTGTTCAGATGAGAGCTCAGTGTATTACAAGACAGCATGATAAACACTGATAATGACTACATACTGTATATATATCATATGTTGTATATTTAAATGTGAAGCACTGCAAATGTTCAGATGACTTGTGCTGTTGTCTGAAGTGAAATGTGAATTATCATTTGTTGAAAGAGTATGAATAAGAATTGAGAAATATAAGAACAATCTTTAAGAAGTCTGTTCCTCGCAACTGAGCTAACATCAATGTGTAAGTGTTTTTTATATGTGAGTGATTATTTCATATGTTGAGATTAAATTTGTAGCACAAAAAGTGTGGAGAAACAAAACTACACAAACACACACGGTTTATCAACGCAACAATGCTGATCAGATGACATGAAACATTTCTGACAGAAAGAATGATATTTATTGAATATACAGTGAACGTCAGACAAATAGTCACATGCAATGATGATTTAATAATCCAGCAACATCTGCTCAACATCTCACTGGAAACATCTTTCATGAATCAAAACACGCATCAAAAGAGTGAAAGTAAATGTTATTTTGCATTATCGTTTATTCGTCCGTGCGTCTACAACAGCAACATTTACTGCAAATGGCAAATATGATCTTGATCATTGAGATGTGATGAGACGTGAGCGGAGAAAACTCACAGAACTCTGATCTGATTTTCATTTCGTTTGGTCTAAACGTAGCGGAAATATTTTTTTTATTAACACACGGTGGTCACACATTACAATGTGTTTACATTCATGAACTTCAGTTAACACGAACAAACAATAAACAAAACTTATTTTGTATTTATTCGTGTTAGTTCATGTTTTTTTTATCTAAAGTCCTATCTGTTCACATTAATGCACAATCTGAACTAAAGTGTATTTGTAACGAACAAACAATAAACAGCTTTTATTCATCTTTAATGTTCAAGTTATCGGTAACACTTTCATTAAGGTACCCTTGATAAAGCATTTATAAATGTGTTCATTAATGATTAATAAGTCGTTTACAAATGCATTATAAAGCAGTTATAACTGCATGAATAAAAAGAGGGATTCTAACCAAATACCAAATAGTGAGCCATTTTTAACTCACATGTTATAAAAGCTTAATAAATGCATTTATTCATTATTTATTTGACTCAAAAGCAGATTCATTATTATCTTGATGTTGTTTGCAATATAGGCTGTCAGACTTGGAGAATGTAGATCTTTTTATTCATGCAGTTATAACTGCTTTATAATGCATTTGTAAATGACTTATTAATCATTAATAAACACATTTATAAGTGCTTCATAAAGGGTACCTTAATGTAAAGTGTTGCCAAGTTATCTATTGTAGGTAAGTGATGTTACTCAATACATATGGCTTCTGTCCTTCTGAAACATCATATCTTCATATTTGTTTTGTCATGAATCACTATTATTAGACACCTTTATGTTTGTCACCGAGTTTTGCTAATATCTAAGTAATAAAAAGCATTAAAAAGGTGCAGTACTGAATCATTTCATAAGTACAATGTTTTTTCCATTCGCTGAACGATTTGAACTTTCGAGGTTTCAGAAGTACAGTGACGATATGAACATGAATATATACAATTTTCCTCTTCATTTGGAAATCTTTATTTTGTAACTCTTCATGTTAATCTTACGTCATCACTTTGTTAGAATAACAGAGAGATTTGTTATAAATGTAAGATTTGTGTTCAGAATAATCTAGTGAGAGTGTAAATATGAATAGGTATAAACAGAAGCTGGAGTAATAACTACACAGACATTTCTTCTGAATTTGGTCATTGACTGTAAATGTTGTCTTGATGTCGTGTTTAGGGTGAAACAGCTCGGTTTTTATTCTTGCGTGTTGGTTGAAGCGTGCTGTAGTCGTCCGAGCGGGTGCTCAGCGGCTGAACATCAAGAAAACATTTATGATGAATTCATCTTTTACATGATTTGACACATTATGACTGAAGAAACGTTTACCTGATACGTGTCTCCTCCTGAATTATTGATTAAATTCTGCCTGTCAGATGCTGAAGAGAAAGACACAGAGACAAAGTCAAGAGTTTATTTCCAAACTGAGATAACTCCCTTTTAAAAATATTTCAAAAATCATGTTTTTTATTGTGCGTTCTAATGAATATCAATCAAACTGCAGCAAACAGCTAGCTAACACAATAAAACATGATAACATCATAAAAAACATGATTTTTGAAAAATGTGAATGCTGATGTAAACCAAATGAAAATGTTTGTGTAAAATGAGAATGAAATATTCAATGAATCAAATGTAAGGTGGTGAATGTTTTTGTGTTTATATTGAAGAGATGGATTAATGGTTTTCTCATGGGTGTCTTTAGAAAACAGTTGAAGCTGATGATCGACTCAAGTCTCAGTAACATCTAAAGTCTATTTATCTAATTACCACAGAAAAAAAATAACAAATTTGAATGTAATCATCATTTCTAGATGTAACAATGTTTTATTTGAAATTTGGTAAAAAAAAATGTTGTTAGTAGTTCACAGAATGAAAAAATACCTATAAATAGAAAAACGGTCTCTTAATTTTTGTCCGCGACTGTATTTACAAATATAAATATGACTGTTTTCTTCTTTATGTTCTTTATTATTCGTCATGATTTCTGAAGCTGTCACACAGGAGGTTTACAGTAGTTGTTTGTTGATGTGGATGTAAACACACCTTTATTTCTCTGATAGTTGTTCTTGGGTTTGGGTTGAGCACAGATGCTGTAAGCGGCCCATCCGATCAGAGCGGTCGCTGCGATGTCACCCAGCACTATAGCGACGGTTGTCATGATGTCCAGCTGGATCAGATTCTCACTGTCTGCAAACATTTCAACTCAAAACATCACATACAGCAGAAAACATCAACACGGCATTTACGGAGTTCTACTTACTTCGGACTCTTACTGTAATTGTAACGCTTTCACTACTGTCCCCTTTGCAAAGATAATCTCCAGACTCATGCCATGAAAGTTGCAATGTTTTATTGCCGTTCATCTCAAATGTTCCTCCAGAACACTCCAGTGCTAGACTCTCTTCACCTTCTTCAGGCTTTTTGATGGAAAGCTCTAGAATAAAGATTGATTCAAACATGATGAAGCACGTATGTGATCACTGAATTCTTCTGCACGATATCTGATCAAGAGTGACATCCATTCTGACAAAACAAAAAGAAAAACTAGAAACACTGAGTGAACAACACAAATATACACTCTATCAAATGTTGAGTTATTTCAACTCATCGTTGGGACAAATATAACAATAATACATTTTTTAGAGTGTACAGTGAATGAACACATGACTCTTCAGCGAGTGAACACATGACTCTTGAGTGAATGAACACATGACTCTTCAATCTAATGAACATATGACTCTTCAATCTAATGAACACATGACTCTTGAGTGAATGAACACATGACTCTTCAATCTAATGAACACATGACTCTTGAGTGAATGAACACATGACTCTTCAATCTAATGAACACATGACTCTTCAATCTAATGAACACATGACTCTTCAATCTAATGAACACATGACTGTTCAATCTAATGAACACATGACTCTTGAGTGAACTCTTCAGTGACTCTTACCCTCTGTGCTCACAGTTGTCAGCAGGCAGAAGAGACACATCAAACCTCTTCTGTCCATGTTTCTTTTCGCTCCTGTCCGTGATGATATTTTCCCTTTGATTCCTGTGAATAGAATCATAAAAGCTTAAGCCGTTGTTGAGAGATCACAATCCTCCATTTTGTTGGGTGAATGTGAACGTCAGCCATGATGTCTGTACGGCACGGAAACATTCGCCTGCTTTATGAGCACCACTGGAGACTCTTTATTGACTTTGTATTTATTTATTCAGCGGACGCTTTCATCTAAAGTGACTGTAAATGAGAGAGCACTGATCATTTTCTCTATCATAAGCACACAGTAAATGTAGTTTATAAACTTGCACTCGATAGATGAACAACACAGTAGATTTCTTTATAGAGAGATAGACAACAAGTGGAACTGTGGAAATCTGACAGTGCGGTTAAAGGTGTTTACATATATATATTTCATTGTAAACGTCTTTTTGGTCACAGATCAATATGAGCAACTCTCCATGAATTAATATTAAAAGAGGTTTAAAAAGAGGGTCAAATTTTTGTTTTTTCTCAAATTTGTACTGTATTTTATTATTTGTTTGTGTTGCTGCGTTTAATTTGAATGAGATTTTAAAAACGTTTTTACTAAATAATAATTTGCTTCAAAATGAGATGGCGACAACAATGAACCTCATTCACTTCAGATGGAGTTTGAATGATTATTTATAATAATTAAATATGAAATAAACGTCAACCAAGCAGAAAGGTCAACATCACCTTTGAAATGCAATTTAAGAATTGTTTGAAGGAAACTGAAGCTGAAAGAGAAGTTTGATGTACGTACCCGTGATCCGGCGAGTGTTGTCTGACTCTCACACGGAACCTCTGATGATGAGGATGACGAGGAAGTGAGTGATGAAGAGTTGCTCTTGTGTTGCACCAGCAGTTCACATGAACATGAGACTCAACTCAAGCTCAATAAAACACAAACTGAAAACCAATCAAACCTGAAATGAGCTCGTGCGTGCGTTGTGGAGTTCTTGTAATTGATCATATATTCATATATAGAGTGCAGACGCCACATATGACATCCGGTTCAATAACTGTAGACCACAAGCACCTGTGAGCACAAACCCATCTGCAAAACTGCAGCACAACATCAGTGCTACACAACATTACACAAGAATGAAGAAGAAACATCAGTGTTCACTTATGATCTCTCTGGTCATCTACATACATTTATTGATATGTTTTTTTATTGTTAGACAGAGTCAGCAGCTTTAACAAGTAGAAAATCACGCAGAAGATCAGAGTAAAGACTGCTGCTGCGCCACCTGCTGGACACAAACAGCACAACATGCATCTATTCATTTTCATATTCTACATTTTATTCTGCCATCATTTATTCTATTGTGTGTTTGTAAATCTCTACGCGAGTCTTACTTCAGTGGAACACAACAGAAGATATTTTGAGAAATGTCTCAGTGGTTTTGTGTTCATACACTGGAAGTCAATGGAGTTCAGTGTTATTTGATGATCGATGTTCTTCAAAATATCTTCTGTTGTGTTCTGAAGAAGAAAGAAACTCACACAGGTTTGACGTGACGTGAGAGTGACGAAATGATGAGAGATTTGGTTTTAACATAGACCCTTTTAAATATATCTTTATCTCAGAACATCTAACGGTTTATTGAAGACAATCTTATATTACAAACAGCATTCCATATAGCAGCAAAGAATTCTGGGTAAATACTGTGTTTGGATGTAAAGACTTTCACAAGTTTGTCCGCCATGCAAACATTTAAATATGATTCTCATGTACATTCATGAAGCCATCCTATAATGATGACGACATCCCATAATGCACTGCCACTGAACCAGACACTGAGAGTGTTAAAGGAGTTCACGACTCACTCATCCTGCTGTTGTCTTCAGCAGCAGTGTTCAATGTTGTTTTGTGTTTTCTGCGCATGAGCATCAAAACAACACCAAAGCATCATTAAAAACTCATGATGTATATTCACAATGTCCTGATGGCATGACACTAAATCAAATATAACTATTTGACAAAAGTCTGGAACTGTGTCGCTTCACTTCATGTGAGATTATCCACAAAACAACACGGGTCATTAAAGTCCCAGTGAAATTCAAAATGACAGTGCCTATTGTTTCATGAATTATTGCAGCGTTTATAGTAGTAAATAGTTGATCAATGTGGGTCATTCTCTTGTTTAAAATTGTTTGCCCTCATAATCTTCAGTTAAAATCTGAAAATGCATTTCCTGTAATGACTGTCCATCTTAGATGACGTATGTTAGACGGCTTGGGCGGAGCATCCGTTAACCCCTCCCCTTCAACTGTCAGTTCCATTTCAAAATGCAACAGCTGTTTTTATACATCCAATCAAATCGCAGAGAAAGACGAAAGCCACTCCCACTATTGTTCTCATTAGAAATTTCGTTTCACTCGGAAATGCATCAAAATACGGAAGTAAAAACGATCGCAACTTCCGGTTCACAGGGACTTTAATCTACTCGCGTGGTTGTTGTTGTTCTGTCTGTTACACATTTTAAAAAGTAAACGTCTTAAAACGGCATAAACGACACATGACAGAGTAAATAATGACTAGATGATCATTTCATGAACTGTTCCTTTAGGCACAGCTGGGCTCAATGAGGTCACTTTACACATAGATCTGATATGTCTGATGTTGAGAAGATCTGATGATTGTGTGTGTGTGTGTAGATGATGTTCAGAGCCAGATCTCATCACTGCTGGTGCTGCTCACTTTATAGATGTAACCCACCATCGGATATCTAGCAAACCCTGCAGAGACAATGTGTCAATCACAATGACATCACGCCACTGAGACCGCACACACACACAGGTCATGACCTCTGACCTCGGGCAGCGTAAGCCGCAGACAGATCTTCATCTTCCTCATCCCTGCGCTTTCTCTCCAGTGTGTTGTGTTTGGAGTTCTGTTGTCCTGTAAACATTTACAGATTGAGTTTGACGTGTTGACCGTTCTGAGAACTGTGACTGAATGACACTCACCGCCTTTACAGAGCGCTCCGTCATCATTCAAGTGCACGTGTGATGGGAGAGACATGTTCTCACGCGGGAGATACGTCCTGTTCACCTGGACCTTCAGCACATCACCGCTGCACACACACACACACACACACACACACACACACACACACACACACACACACACACGTGTGAATATGACATCATCAGATAGTGTCATATTCACTCTACATCAGCTCACCATTTTGAGGAAAGATGCACTTCCACCGGCTCCTCTGACAGAGAGAGAGAGAGAGAGAGAGAGAGAGAGAGAGAATGTGTAAAGTTATTACTGCCGTATATCTGTGTGTGTGTGTGTGTGTGTGTGTGTGTGTGCGTGTGCGTGTGTGTACCGATGGCTTTGGTTTTGTCTTTCTGTAAGAGAAAGAAGACCATGAGTGTGAGGATGAGGAGGGTGATGAATCCGGCAGCTCCGCCCGTCACAATTCCAAACATGGGGACCTCCACCCGTGACTGCAGGAATTCTGCGTGATCGATTCGAAGATTCGTTACAACACACACACAAAGATATCATCAAGCTTCACAACAGAACACACTTGACATCTGTCAAGTGAAAACAAGTGAGCCGAGCGCTTAAAGTCTCAGTGAAATAAAAAATGACAGTGCCTATTGTTTCATGAAATATTGCAGCGTTTATAGTAAATAGTTGATCAATGTGGGTCATTCTCTTGTTTAAAATTGTGTTCCCTCATAATCTTCAGTTAAAATCTGAAAATGCACTTCCGCCCTGTAATGACTATCCATCTTAAATGACGTATGTTAGACGGCATGGGCGGAGCATCCATTAACTCCTCCCCTTCAACTGTCAGTCTGCTGCCAGTTCCATTTCAAAATGTTTTTTTAGACATCCAATCAAATCGCAGAGAAAGACGAAAGCCACGCCCACTATTTATCTCATTAGAAATTCAGTTTCACTCGGAAATGCGTCAAAATACGGAAGAAAAACGATCGCAACTTCCGGTTCACAGGGACTTTAATGTGTTTCACGTTTTCACGAATCTTTAAATGACATGTTAATGCTGCAGACCTGTGAGGGTCAGGTTAGTGTGGGCGGAGCCGAGGCTGTTGTTGGCGTTCACCGAGATGTTTCCTGATAGGCTACTCAGGGTGACGTGTAGACTGTGATTGGCTAGCCACGGGTAGCTCCGCGAGTCGAGGATGAGGAAGTCGGAAGTGTTGGCGAGCACCTGACCGGATGGATCCACCCAGCTGATGGTGGCGGGGGGGTTGGAGCGCACCAAAGCAAAGAGAATGAAGGACAGGCCGGGGTCCGACGTCTCGCTGTAGTGAGCGTTCACCCTCAGAATCTCCGGCTGAACTGAAACACGAGGGAAAACGTGAGCTTTAGACTTCGGGACACGCAGCGAGTCTGATCCGGGATCAGTTGTGTGGGACTTACACTGCACGTCCAGCGTGACGCTGGCGTTATAACTGTCTCCGCCCGCCGGGTTTCGCGCGGCACACACCAGCTCTCTGTCCCAGCGTTTGGGTCGCAGTGTGAACGTGCTGTTCCGCTCCGAACCGAACTTCAGACGTCCGGTCTCGTCCGGTGACGTCATCACCACACGCCCCGCCCCCCGGCTGCCCGTCACCTCGCTCTGTCTCTCACCATTCAAGTACCAGGTGAGCAGGGGAGGGGCTTGTGGATTCCATCCCTCTGATTGGCAGTTGAAGCGGTGAGTGACGTTCTCTTGTAAAGTGACTGAAGAGCTCTGCTGTCCGTCAATCTTGGGGGCGGGATCAATGGCTGCTGAATAAAAGCAACAACAGAAAGTGAGCGCTGCTGCTTTATTTCACTTTGGTTAAATCAAAGTGTTATAAATTGTTGTTTCGCCCGACCTTTTTATAGTTCTTGTACAAATGTGTGGTGCTAATTATTGTGTAATCATATTTAGTTTCATGTCGCATCTGTTTTAGTGTATATTTAGCTCAAGTCAATTTTGAGCTCATTAATTACGATATGTTGGTATACTGCAAATAAACAAAAAAAAACATCAAATGTACACTTGTGAAGTTTTGGACGACTCATTTTTAGTAAGTGTTGTGTTAAACTGTTGTTTTGAGCTCAGTGTTATGCCAGTACCTTGTCATTTCTGCCTACGAGTAATGATACCACAATGTGCGTTATCAATTTTTTTGTTCTTTGTGTGTACCGGCGACGGTAAAAACAAAACATTAATTTTGACTGTTTCTTTGTGAAGTTTTACATGCTGAATACGAACATCACATTAAAGCGAAACACAACTTTAAAGAAATGGTTACATTGTGTGAGTTAACCAGAGTTTACAGCTGTCACGTGTCAGAGGAGAACTAGCCCTCACTGCTGAGTCTGGTTTACTGTTAAAGGGACACTTCACCCAAAAATGAAAATTCTGTCATCATGTACTCACCCCCTCAGATTGTTGCAAACCTGTATAAATGTCTTTGTTCTACTGAACACAAAGGAAGATATTTGGAAGAATCATACCCCACTGACTCCTATACTATTTCTTTTCCCTACTATGGCAGTAAATGGGGATGAGATCTGTCTGGTTACTGACATTTTTCCAAATATCCTCCTTTTGTGTTCAGTAGAGCAAAGAAATGTGTACAGGTTTGTATCAATCTGAGAGTGAGTAAATGATGACAGAATTTTCATTTTTGCGTGAACTGTCCCTTTAAATACACTATATGTTATTGCAATAATAAACCCAGACAGTGATCAGGATGTCACAACACTGAAGGGGTTTATTTCACAATAACAGCCGGCTGTCTGTACATTAGGCTATCCCCACTTATTACATGGCTTCTTACCTCATAAGTAAGTTATTGAACATTAAATATTGATTTGAGATATTGTATTAGCTCATTTACAATGAATGCAGACCTTCCGCAAGGAAAACCTGTTTACTTTCGGTTTTAAGGTAAGACACAACGTTCAAATGCCAGGAACGGGCAGTTTGGTTGAATCATTTTTAAATATAATGTCATATGTTATTAACAGACAGATATTTATTTCGCTTTTGTGTTATATTATACTGTGATTTTCCACATTCGGGTTACCATGTGTTATGAATATGACATGTAATGTCATGCATTCTGTTTTATTTTGGAGTGTTTGTGTTTCTTTATTCTCAATCTCCTGTAAAGCTGCTTTGACACAAAAAACATTTTACATTTGAATTGAACATAAAAATCTAATGTTTCATTTGTAAACAAACTGCAGACGATAAAGAATCATTTCTAATAAAACACTGATCTGTGTGTGAGTGCGTGTGGTCGTGTTTTTACTCTTTAATTTCTTCACTGGAAATAAAACAAATGATTTAAAATGTCACTGAAATGAAAGCTAAAGGAACTCTGGCGTGCGAGTGGTCTTACCTGTACAGGCCCAGGTAAACGTGTGAAGGAATAAAGCAGCAAGAGGCATATTCACCTGCACACACACACACACACACACACAGAATAATGAGTGTACCGTGTCAATCAAAACATCACTGACTGGAGATATTCTCAACAAATACACAAACAGAAGAGAAGAGACGCTAACTAAGATGAGAAGAATGTGCTTTATGAGTTTATGAGCTGATGAATTAAACACACACACACACTGCAGGGGATCCTGAAGCAAAACAAACACTGCATGTGAAGAACACACACACACACACACAAAAGCAGCACAACCACCAATAGAAAACACAACTTCATCTCTTCCAGGTTGTTGACATGCAGAATCTGAATCTCTCAGGATCTCTCTCACACAACACACACACACACACTGCAGGGGAACCTGAAACAAAACAAACACTGCATGTGAAGGACACACACACACTTACCTCTGTACACAGAGCCGCTGCTGATGTCGACAGACTGGCCATCCATTCAGAGCACACACACACACATGAAGAAACACACACACTCCTGCAGGAGTCAGTCACACACACACACACACAGTCTGACGCAGCACTCGATGTTAGCTGTGATATATTAGCAATGCACAACCCAGAGGAGGCAGCAGAGCACTAGTGTTCACTGATGTGTGTGTGTGTGTGTGCGTGCGTGTGTGTGCGTGTGAGCGCGTGCGTGCGTGCGTGTCGAATACACACATCACATCTGTGCTCAACTGCTCATGTCTGAAGCTCTGCACTGCAGACTCACTCTCAGACAGAAACAACAGCACACACAGACACACGCACACACACATACAGACACACGCACACACACATACAGACACACGCACACACACATACAGACACACGCACACACACATGCAGACACACACATGCCGAGAGACACACACAGACACACGCACACAAAGACAAACACACACACACACACACAGACGCACGCACGCACGCAGACAGACACACACACACGCTTGCTGACGACCGCACGCACGCAGACACACAACCACGCAAAGTTAGAATTGACAAGCACACGACCACACACACACACAGCACCCACGACAGCAGACATCATACACACAGACACGCACACACATCAAGACACACACACCCACACACACACACACACACAGAGACAGACACACACACACACAGAGACAGACACACACAGAGACACACACACAGAGACACGCACACACACACACACACACACACTCACGCACGCACAGACAGACACACACACTCACTCACGCACACACACACACACACACACTCACGCACGCACAGACACACACACACACACACACGCACACAGAGACAGACACACTCACACACACAGAGACACACAAACAGAGACACACACACACGCACACACACAGAGACAGACACACACAGGCACACACACACTTTGTGTCCTGCAAAGTTTAGCTTCAACCCTAATCAAACACACCTGATCAGTTAATCAAGGTCTCACAAAGCAGACTGGACACTTCCAAACAGGTGTTGAGCCAAGTTGGAGCTAAACTCTGCAGGACAGCGGCCCTCCAGGACCGACATTGGACACCCCTGATGTAAACCATGTTTATGTTGTTATACACATGTTATTACACAGATTAGTGATCTCGTAAACCATGTACACAAGCACACACGCACGCACACGCACACACATACACGTACACACTCAAACATAACGACAGAAAAACGCACTGAGATTCTTCATCACCTCAAACCTCAACTCAACTCCTTTCAGCTGTTCAACAAGACCTGAGATTTCTTTCGTCATTTCTCATGTCGTGTCAAACCTGTGCGAGTTTCTTTCTTCTTCAGTACACAACAGAAGATATTTTGAAGAATGTCGATCCTCAAATAACACTGAACTCCATTGACTTCCATTGTATGAACACAAAACCACTGAGACATTTCTCAAAATATCATCTGTTGTGTTCCACTGGAAAAAAAGTGACAGCCAGCTCGAGGGCAATAAGTGATGAGAGAATTTAGTGAGTGATTCTCTCTGATCGTTCTCGACTCATTCAGAATGAGCCCATCATCACCAATTCACATATAAAACAGCACAAAAGAACAGACGGCCAACACATTTCTGTCATATTCATTTCTTTATTTATATATATTTATTATTTCTTTCTGTTTGTTTGGAATTCTTTTTTAAATGTTGTTGCACTTTAGTATTTTTCAAAAAAGTCAAAAAGGAAGAAAACGACAAGAGGGATGAAAGAACAGAAGTGGACGAGAACGAGATGACGGCCGTCTCAACTCAATCACACGCCGGATGTAAAGTTTGGTCAAACTGAAGATCTGCAGATATCATCTGATCTCCAATCGCTTCGCTTTAAACTCTTCACAACCCAGAAAAATGAAACAAATCTCTCTCTCTCTCTCTTTCGGTCTCTCTCTCTCTGTCACTTAATTTGGCTAAAAACATCAATATGACATCAGAACAAAAACTCAACTGAATACAAAAGCGTTTTTGACAACATTCACAAAAACAAGAACCGATAAAAGCTTTGAAACAGAAATGAAGCCTGTTAGAAAATATTTGAGCACTACTAAAATCCACTACCCACAATTCATCTCTCGTTGCTCTCATTGACATCTGAGAGAGAGAGAGAGAGAGAGAGAGAGGGAGGGAGGGATGGAATGAAGAAGGATGAAGTGGAAACAGGGAGGAAATAAACAAGTGCAAAACTCAGTTTGTGAGGAAACGAACGCTGCTGCTGCTGCAACACAAAACCGTCTGAATAATAACCGTCATTATTTTAATCAGAACCATAAAACAAGAAGAATGATCATAATTCCTACAGAACATTAGCCATAAAAATGCCTTAACAATAAAAAAGTGAAGAAAGTAGAGAGGGAGCCGTGTGCCCCCCTCCACCATCATCGTCACCATCGTCATCATCATCATCATCATCACAGCTCGAGCGGAGCGAGGCGACAGGTGAACTAACACAGGCTTCAGTGAAATACTTTGGGTTTGTGGCATTTGGTAATGGAGTCTCTGTGTTTGTTTGTTTGTGTGTGTGTGTGTGTGTGTGTGTGTGTGTTTATATAAGACTGTGTGCGTTTGCCTCGTGCGCTGCTATGGCAACCATAAGAGGGGGTGTTAGGGTGGTGGATGATTATTGGTCGGCAGCAGACGGAGCGGCACTCGCTGGGTCCAATCAAAGAGAACTTCAAGGTGATGCTGGCCGGGAGGAGGCCGAGTGCCCTGCCCCCTGCCTGCAGGCCACACCCACAGCACCCGACAGACAGATGAAGAGGATTTGGCATGACGGCACAACACAGCAGACGGATATGACCTTTATACAGCAAATACACCCCTGAAACACAGAGAACATCACACGTTACTGACGCCGCCCGCACACACCGCCTCACGATTCCTCAACAACATTCAAACTGATGCTCGCTAGTGCAAAGTTGTGATCTCAGGACTGGTTCTGACCCGGGATCAGGATCAAACCTCATCTAATCAATCACAGAGGATCATTAGAATAACACACACACACATCAAAATGCACTTTGAAGGGCTCATATTTGAGGGGTTTAGGAGATCTTTATAGTGTGGTTGTGATGCACTATAACAAGTGTTCAATCGAAGTTTTAGGGCTGCACTGACGCGTCAACATCATATTATTGAGGTTGATCTGCTATAATGGCAGTTTCTGTTCCCGGCGTGTGGAATCAGCAGAACAAGAGAAAGTGGAATACACCGGACGCATGCACACGCAATCACCAACAGACGGAGAGGGACACGTAGATGTAGACTATAGTTCATGTCTTTATTATGTCGTTGGACTTGAGCTTCATGAGAGGAATAAAAGGTTGGGTATACTTGACTTTCCGCATTAGTGTATTCTCGCGCACAGACGCGTCTGCACAGTGTCACGGTCCTGCCTTCTTGGTTCTGTATTTCTAGTTGTGTGGCAGGATCAGGACGGAGCCCTTAGGATTTATGTGAGAAAGCTATGAGTTGGTTTTATGTGAGAAAGCTATGAGTTGTCACTGGCTGTCCAGTGTCCAGTCTGATGTCCAGTCCGGTGCAGCCGGCGTCCAGTCCGGTATCCAGTCCGGCGCAGCCGGTGTCCAGTCTGGTATCCAGTCCGGCGTCCAGTCCGGTGCCCTGTCCTGCCCAGCCGGTGCAGCAGCCGGCGTCCCAGCCGGTGCAGCAGCCGGCGTCCCAGCCGGCGTCAAGCCCTCTCCAGCCGGTCTTCCAGCCGGCGTCAAGCCCTCTCCAGCCGGGTCCCAGCCTTGTCCCCCAAGACTTTCCCCCCTAAGTCCCCCAGGACTCCGCGCCCTCGAGCACAGCCGGGGATTAAGACTGTCCCACCCTGTCCTAACCCTTTTGGACTGCCCCCCATGAACCCTTGTCTATCCCCACCCCCCCCTCCCATGTTTGTTATTTTTATTGAGTCACCCCAATCCCTTGGTCTTGTTGTCTTGTCTGCCCCTTGTCTTGTTCACCATGTTTGTCTGGTTTTTGTCTTTACCCCAGTCTGTCATGTCTTGTTAGTCGACCCCTTGGTGAACACCTGGGGGTGTTCATTAAGAGGGGGGGCCTCTGTCACGGTCCTGCCTTCTTGGTTCTGTATTTCTAGTCATGTGGCAGGATCGGGACAGAGCCCTTAGGTTTTATGTGAGAAAGCCATGAGTTGTTTATGTTTTTTACATCTCATGTGCTTTCTCGTGTCTTGTCATTGGCCCCGCCCCTCTCGTTTCATGTATTGCTTCCCTGCCGTGTCTAATGTTTCCCACCTGCCCTGTGTCATTATCCCTCGTTTGGCTTGCCCTATTTAATGCCCTCTTGTTTCATTGTCCTGTGCTCTTGCGTTGTATGTGTATCTTGCCTGTTACCTTGTTCCTGTGATTTAGTAAGTCTGTTAGTCAGTTAGTCTTATAGCATCGTCATCTTGTTGTTATCTTAGTCAGTCTAGTCAGTGTTATTGTTCTTTGTTAAACATTAGTTTAATGTATTATGTTTTCCCCATCGTGGGTTTTTGTTTTGTGTTTAATAAATCTTGTTTTGTGTTAACCCCTTCACGCCTGCCTGCACTTGGGTTCTTCTCCGCCACGCAAATCGTGACACACAGTTTCTTGAGCAAACTCAATTGCGGATAAGCGCTGATAGACAAGTTGGACACGTGCAGTACGTCACCCAGTGGACTCGGCCGATTCAACATTTTTTCGTGCATGCGCTGTTGTATGCGTCCCGGACAGGGTCCGCGGACCCTCCTGATGATGAAAATGACGTCATGTGGGCAGCGCGTGGACGGCCGGACTATACTTTTGCCTTAAACCAATATAGCATCATTAAGAAACTCTGACCTCTGCTGGTGCTGTCATCTGTCAATCTCCATTCAGCTTGTGTGTGTGTGTGTGTGTGTGTGTGTATGGTGACAGCCAGGACGTTGTTCTTTCCACGATGTTCCAATGTTTCTGTTATCCTTCATAATCACATGGCTATGGTTTTGTTTCAAATGTATTGTGCTAGAGAATGTGAGTTACTCGCTGAGTGTAACTACACTTACTAAAGGCACTGGGAGCGGTCTGAATGTTTACACACAATGACTCTCTTTAAACCCCTGATTAATGCCCCGCACTAACACAGCTCTTCTCCTTGTGTTCTAACCGTTCTAACCACGACCTCAGAAGGAGACAGTGCTTTAAGCGTCCGAGATGCCCATGAGCGCTTTTATGCCACTCGGCATTGGAGACGTTTATACGGTGATAGTTTTGTGCAACAAACAGAGATAGAAAGTAGTACATAAAAAATCCAGTCTTTTTCGACTTTTTCGAGTAAAAATAGTGATTTAATGTAATCAAGGATTAAAATGTTGAAATAACAACATTTATTTATGTAAGAAAATACTAGAACTTATTATTTACTGGAAAGTTTGCCAAAGGAGTCATAAGGCCAGTATCCATATCACCCTGTAGCCCACTGAAGCTGGTCAGTATCTGGTGGAAGACCTCTTGGGAGGTGTTCGTGAGACCAGCAGGGGGTGCTCATCCTAATGGCCCAGTATAGTGAGTGACGGGGACACTAGACTGTCGGATGAGACGTTAAACCCAGGTCATGAAAGATCCCATGGCACTTCTCGTAAAGAGTAGGTGTGTCCCTCCACTGGCCCTAATAATCCCCACCCTCTGATTGGCTCAATCTCGCTCTCCTCTCCACCTATAGCTGGTGTGTGGTGTGGTGAGTGCACTGTGGCTGCCGTCGCATCATCCAGGTGGTGGTTGAGGAGAGACCCCCTCATACGATCTTTGGGTTTACAGCAATACACAATAAAGCGCTATATAAATGCCTCATTCATTCAAGGTAACCCAAAATCATTATTAGACTAATCGAAAAAAGAATCGTTAGATTAATCGAGAATAAACATCTTCATTAGTTGCATCCCTACATCATTTATGAAAAAAAACATTCTTTATTTTAAACATTTGACCTTTATTCTGCCGTCACTCTTCTTACAAAACGATTGGATTTTTTCCGGTTTCTATAAAGTCCCTCCTTCCGTACGCTCGGATTGGTCAATCAGTTGTGATTGGTCACCCGTTTAGAGCGGTTGTGTCTAGAAGGGATTACAGGTACAGCCAGAAGTGGTGCAAAATCTCGCCATATAAATACAATAAATGACATTAGCTAACGCCAAACCTAACCTTACAATAATAAAGAAAATATGAATCAAGTGTTTTCAGCGTTACAAAAATGATGCGGCATTGAAGTGCGCATGCCCAGTGGAGGGAGCTGTGTCCCTTCCAGCCCAAAGCGTTGTGTTTTTACAGGTAAGTGAACACACACAGTCACGGTCACACACTATATCTGTGTATTATACAGCTTCCACAACAGATCTTCAAGTTTTATTTTAGAATGTGTGTAGCTGAATCTTTACAGCCGTAAACCGAAACTGTGATCAGACTGAAAGTAAGAGAAATGTTCGTCATGGTAACAAAACACAATTCTGCAGCAGCGGCTCTTCGTCTTCTGTAAGGGGCCGTTCACATTTCACGTCTGTTACAGGCGCAAATTCGTTATTTTAAATGCAGAGTGACATGCTCGCGACGCAGGCGAACTCCTTTTTAGCATCGTGATGAAAATATTTCAACTTTTCAGAATGCAGCACGTGCACCGCAGGTCATGTGACAAGAACCAACCTTTTGTGGAGCAATATACGCACGTGCGTCTGACCCCCAGTTAACTTCCGGTTTGGCTAGTGTCTAATAATACAACTATTTATATTAGATTTCGCGTGTTCCCTGGGTTGGGGGTCATCGTGTCACGGACATCGTGACGTATGGGTCACCAGATAAAGAGAGCTGTAGTTCATTTGGCCATTTGCTGTAGTCCTTAAAAAGGAAATATCTCCCCCTGCAGTGAACTTTGTAGTCATTTCTTTATACTCCGACAGCACCATTATGCTTTGAATATGTTTGAAAAAACAGATTCACCGAATATGACCCCTTTAATGTAAATGATTTGAACTGAATCTTCTTCAAACACACACATGATGTGTGTCTGTAATGTTGTTGTTTCGGTCACAGGGTCATTATGATTCAGCCACTGCCTCAGATGTTTGTGTGCGTGTACCTGTGTTGGTTTAGACCCCGGCCTGTTCCACACTGTACTGCAGGTCGGGGGGTTTGTAGCTGAGCAGCATGTCACTGGTGCAGGACGACGGGTAACACGCACCCTCCACGTCACACGCTAAACACATGCAAAAACAACATCAGCATTGTGTGCGTGAGTGTGCGTGTGTGTGTGTTTGAGTTCCGTACACACCCGTGCCACCACGCTGCTGCAGCTGCTGGCTTCCGCTCAGAGATGATTGGCTGAGGATGTCTGACATGCGGGCGGAGCTTAGCGCCTTCCCAGCCAATAAGCTCATTCCAGACATACTCTCTGCCTGTTCCTGAAGAGAGAGACACACGTCTGAGATGAAAAACACACACAGATGCAAACACAGACACATGCGCACACAGACGCATGCGCACACACACAGACACATGCGCACACACACACACAGATGCACACACAGACGCACACACAGACACACGCACACACACACTGACGCACGCACACACACACTGACGCACGCACACACAGACACACGCACACGCATTGACGCACGCACACACGCACTGACGCACGCACACACAGACACGCGCACACACACACTGACGCACGCACACACACAGATGCAAACACAGACACATGCGCGCGCACACACACACACACCTGCGCACACACGCGCACACAGACGCATGCGTGCAGAGACGCATGCGTGCACACACAGATGCACACACAGACACCTGCGCGCACACACACACAGATGCGCACACAGACGCATGCGCGCACACACACACAGACACGTGCACACACAGACACGTGCGCACACACACAGACGCATGCGCACACACACTGACGCGCACACACACTGACGCACGCACACACTGACGCACGCACACACAGACACGCGCACACACACTGACGAACGACAGATGCAAACACAGACACATGCGCGCGCACATACAGACACCTGCGCACACACAGACGCATGCGTGCAGAGACGCATGCGTGCACACACATGCGCACACACGCGCGCACGCACACACACACACACACACAGATGCGCGCACACACACTGACGCACGCACACACACAGATGTAAACTCAGACACATGCGCGCGCACACACAGACACCTGCGCACACAGACGCATGCGTGCAGAGACGCATGCGTGCAGAGACGCATGCGTGCAGAGACGCATGCGTGCAGAGACGCATGCGTGCAGAGGCGCACGCACACACACACACACAGATGCGCACACAAACGCATGCGCGCACACACACACAGACACGTGCACACACACAGACACGTGTACACACACACACACGTGCGCACACACACAGATGCATGCGCACACACACACACAGACACATGCGCACACACACACACAGATGCACACACAGATGCACACACAGACGCATGCGCGCACACACACACAGACACGTGCACACACACACACACACAGATGCACACACAGACACATGCGCGCGCACATACAGACACCTGCGCACACACGCGCACACAGACGCATGCGTGCAGAGACGCATGCGTGCACACACATGCGCACACACACGCGCGCACGCACACACACACAGATGCGCACACAAACGCATGCGCGCACACACACACAGACACGTGCACACACACAGACACGTGCACACACACACACACATACACGTGCACACACACACACAGACGCATGCGCGCGCACACACACAGACGCGCGCACACACACACAGACACGTGCGCGCACACACAGACGCATGCGCACACACACACACACACGTGCGCACACACACGCACACACAGATGCACACACAGACACATGCGCACAGACGCGTGCGCGCACACACACACAGACATGTGCGCACACACACAGATGCACACACAGACGCATGCGCACACACAGACGCATGCGCACACACACACATGCGCACTGTTACGTAAGCCGTAGGACCACTTATGTTAATGTTTGCGTGTTTTTGCGCTCGTATTGGCAGCGGTCTCTTTTGTGTGTTTTCTTTTCTGTTTCTCTGTTTCCTAGGAGACGCAGCCTACCTGATGTTGCACAGGTGTCCGTTATTAGCTCGGCGGAGTCCAGCAAATGGATTTAATCTGCTGCCGTTGGTGACTGAGCGAGCCTCACCACTCCCGCTTCCTCGTGTTCGCACACCAGCCTGTTTGCTTGTTAGAAAACCGCTTCTGTTATTGTTCCTCCTAAACGTAAACCTAGCTACCTAGCGAATGCTTGCATCGTTCATAATCGGCGCTGACCTGTCGTAGGTAAAAGGAGCCGGTTTTGTATACTGTTACTTGTTTTCTCCTGTTTGGTGGTCAGTCAGGGAGGTAAGCGAATGTGTCTTTTGTTACCTTTATTTCTTTTTAGGGAAGATGTTAAACCCCAGGTAGACGACCCGTTTTGTTTGTTATGTTCGGTCTCTCTCTTCTCCCGAGGTATGCTTTTAAGGTATGGTCTAAAGAGTGCCTAAATAAAGATCCGATCCTCTAATCTGAATCTCTGGTGTTGGCCTGTTTTCTTTGTTTGTCCTGCGGTTGCGGGCTAAACAGTGGTGGGAGAGGCTCCGGGCACCTGCGTTAAGTTTACGGGAGGGAGGTGCTCTAGGCTATAAACCCGTTGACTTTTATTGTGCGGCCTTTTATTTACAAGGTTTGTAACACGCACACACACAGATGCACACACAGCGCTCACACACTCACAAACACGCACACACACGTACGTAAGCGTCGTCACAGGTCTGGATGGTGTGATGTCGCTGTAATGATCCTCGTGCTCTGTACGCATCGCCCTGCGCAGCTCGTGAGCCGTAAGCGTTGTGATTGTCTTCTATCACTCTGCAGTCGACAACAGCGTCAGCACACGACTCTTAAACACACAAACAAACACAACATCCATCAATCAAAAATAACATGCATCCAGAACGCACGGCAGTAAACGTCCTCCGGTTTACCTCTCGCAGCGCTGCACGTGTAGGCGTGTCTGTGAGCGGGGGAGGAGTATGGGGGCGTGCTGCCACAAGGCGGAGCCAACAGCTCGTGTCCTTCTGCGCCGGGGGCGGCGGCTTTGGCCAGCAGGCCCTCGTGATAGCCCGGCATCTCGTCCTCTTCCATGCTCTCGGAGTGGGGGAGGGACGGGGCGGGACATTCGGGGGAGGTCCTGATTTGAAGCAGGTGATGATAGTGCTGCGTGGGCTGGGCTTGCGGAGGGGCGTGCTCTAAGCTTTCGGCCCCCTGGCCCAGCTGATGCAGCATTAGCATCTCTCCGTAGTCCTGCGGGGTGGGAGTGGCGGTGGAGGGCGGGGCCGGTCGCGGGCTCTGCCGTTTCAGCAGCGCCGCCAGGTCCTGCGGGGGCAGCCGGGGGTCGGCGTGTCCCGTGAGCGAGTGCCGCGGCGAGAGGAGGCCCTGCAGCGTGGGCGTGACGTGCTGATGGGCGGGCCTGTACTCCAGGGGCGTCGGCGAGAGCAGAGCCTGCTGCAGGGCGGACGGACTGCCGTAACCCACGCCGGCTCCGCCCTGATAGCCCTCCAGCCCGGGCACCTTCAGAGACGGCCCGTGCAGGTAGGGGTTATAGGTGCCCACCATTCCCATCACGCCGTGCACTCCCTCGCCGAACAAGTGCGGGTTAAACTGATCGTATGCGGAGGAACAGTGGAAGCGACTCAGACTGCAACTGTAAAGGAACAATCACAAGCGCCTCTCGTTAGCATGACCACACCCACATCAGACACACCCTCCTACTCCCACTGACACTAAATATTCAAGTCAACATGAAAGATCTGATTCATGAGGAAGGTTGGGTGGTCAGTTGTTGAAATAAAGTTGTCACAAGGATGTGTATGCTGCCATGGATATGAAAATATCCATGTATTTCTCTCTCACAAACACTTTTCTTAAAGCACTTTACTGTCCGATGCAAGAATATTCAGACATCTTCTGTCTTTACAATAAGCAGATACGTGAACTGAAGGCCATTTTCATGTTGACTTGAAATAATCATCTGCAGCGCTATTGATATGAAAACCCAGAAACACGGCTGATTATGGACATGAAACACAAACTCACTGACATCTACACACATCACATGATCATCACTCATCTGCGTGTGTCTACTGAACATCATGATGAAGTACCTGAGATCAGCTGTCCATCCTCTACGGTCCTCCATCGATATTTACACAAATCATTACTTACAAACACATTTCATTAAAAAAAACAAAAAACAGATTTGTTTTCGATTCACTAAAGCATGTTACGCTGCGTCAAATGAAGAGACGGCAAGGATTCAACACAAACAAACAGGTGTCGTGTGAACTGAATGACGTCACCTGTGACTTTCTGCGTTATCAGCACTCAACTGTTTCCCCAGAACTCTGTGACACGGCGTTGCTAGGAAACCCTGCCGCTGGGTTCCGCCCCCGAGCTCCACCTCTTGCACCTGAATGGTGACCTGTTGCGGGAGGGCCTGGGCCATCACGCGGGCGGAGTCTGGCTGTGGCTGGACCATGCGGGGGAGGCTGGTGGGCGGAGGGCTGGCGTTGGGAGACTGGTAGAGGGCGGGGCCATGCTGAAACTGCACCGCAGACGGACCACCTATGGGAGGAGACTCACACTGTCAATAATGACTGACGAACAGGACACGCCTCCTGATCATCCGACACTGACCGTGCGCTTGCATCATCCCCTGGTTCCCCGACGGAGGACTCGGATTGGCTGGACTGAAGAGATGATTGTTGGGATGGTTGGGAGGGGGACTGGAGGGCTGAATACGCAACCTAAACAACACAATAAACACTGCTGTCACATTAAGAAATGACATCTGGACTTTACTAGAAATCTTTCTTACAGTCTATTATTAGCCATGTGTGTGTGAGTGCGTGCGTGTCTCTGTGTGTCTCTATGTGTGTGTGTGTCTCTGTGTGTCTCTATGTGTGTGTGTGTCTCTGTGTGTGTGTGTGAGTGCGTGCGTGTCTCTGTGTGTCTCTGTGTGTGTGAGTGCGTGCGTGTCTCTGTGTGTGTGTGTGTGTCTCTGTCTGTGTGTCTCTGTGTGTGTGTGAGTGCGTGCATGTCTCTGTCTCTGTGTGTCTCTATGTGTCTGTGTGTCTCTGTGTGTGTGTGTGTGTCTCTGTCTGTGTGTCTCTGTGTGTGTGTGTGTGTGCGTGTTCATGTTTGTATATCCCGGTGGGGACCTAAACCTGAATACACACCAACACATGGGGACTCGTGTCACGTGGGGACCAAAATTGAGGTCCTCATGGGCACAAAAGCTAATAAATTGTACAGAACAATATTTTTTACAAATCTAAAAATGCAAAAAGTGTTTATGATCTTTAGGTTTAGGGATAGGGTTAGGGATAGGGGATAGAATATACAGTTTGTACAGTATAAAAACATTACGCCTATGGACTGTCCCCACGGGGATAGTCAACCAAAGCTGTGTGTGTGTGTGTGTGTGTGTGTGTGTGTGTGTGTGTGTGTGTGCTGTGCTGTGCGTGCGTGTGTGCGTGCGTGTGTCTCTATGGGTGTTCTCAAAATCAAGTGCAGGTGGTAGATCCTTCTCCTATCTAGCGCCTAAACTTTGGAATAGTCTTCCTTGCACTGTCCGGGAGGCAGACACACTCTGTCAGTTTAAATCTAGACTAAAGACGCATCTTTTTAATCTTGCATACACTAGACTTCCATAATTAAATCCTCTGAGGGTTTAGGCTGCATTAGTTAGATCAACCGGAACCAAAAACACAACTGATGTACTTGTTGCATCAAAGAGTGCAGAACAGTACTCTACTCTCAGCCAGTCTTGTCTCATTGTTCCAAGGTTACCACAGCGAGCAGGAGCAGTTCATGGCCGACCTGATGGTAGAGCGGAGACTGACAAGAGCTGAGATGATAGAGCTGGATAAAGAAGGACGCGGTCACTGACACGTCTTCACCACAAAATTTCAAATGCTATTAGATTATTAATGATAATCTTAAACTATAATTTACCTTATTATTTTAATTTAATTTAGTTTATTTATTTTATTTAGCCTTGTTGTGCAAGCACTGTTGAGCTTGTGCAGAGGCAGCAGCTTTTGCCAGAGGGGAACTGGAATCCCCTGGTTGGGCCTGGGTTCTCCTGAGGTTTTTTTTCTCCATTAGAGTTTTGGGTTCCTCGCCACCGTTTGCATACTGTTTTTGCACTATCTGCCTGACCGGGGGGGGCTGCTTTAGAATTTTAAAGTTTTACTTAATTAATATTGCATATAGGAATTTATAGATAGATCCAAGATGGCGCCGCAGATGGCTGCCTCGGTGTGGAGCTCTCCAGTTGTTTTAGTGTTTTTGTTAGTTTGTCCTGTTTTATGTTTTTCCCATACAATCAGTTTCACAAGAGATGAACTGCTAAACATTCGGCAGTGCAGACCATCTGATCTTTTACCGGTTTTTGATTATTCGGACGTTTTACTTAACATCGTAGTCGGAGGCGCAGCGGCGCTAACAAAGCGCTCCAGGACGTGCAAGCGTGGGAAGCGAGCCGGCACGCTAATCAGGCTCAGAAAGCGCGGCTTTAAAACGGGCGCTGCCTAGCAACATTCTGGCAAATCTGCGCTCTCTGCCTAACAAAATAGACGAACTTCTTATACTCTACCGGACAAATAAGGATTTTTCAAACTCTGCTGTTTTGTGTTTCGTGGAAAGGTGGCTAAATGACTTCATCCCGGACAGCGCGCTACATCTGCCCGGCTACCAGCTGTACAGAGTGGACCGCGACGCAGAATCAACGGGGAAATCGCGCGGTGGTGGGGTATGTTTCTACATCAATGAAAGGTGGTGTACAGATACAACAGTGATGAAGAAGATGTGCTGTCTCGACCTAGAAGCACTCTTCATTAACTGTAAGCCCTTTTTCTCGCCGCGAGAGTTTTCCTCGTTCATTCTCGTGTGTGTTTACATTCCACCGCAAGTGCACGTGAGCGTGGCGTTACAACAGCTCGCCGATCACATCACGGTCACTGAGCAACAACATCTTGACTCTGTTTTTATTATTCTTGGCGACTTTAATCAGGCAAAACTTACACTCGAGCTGCCAAAATACAGACAACACATCACATGCCCTACCAGAGACAAAAATATTTTGGACCATTGCTACACCACAATAAAGAATGCATATCGCTCTGTCCCTAGAGCAGCTTTAGGACTGTCTGATCACTGCCTGGTTCACCTTATCCCAGCCTACAGGCAGAAACTAAAAGCTGCCAAACCTATGGTAAGGACTGTTAAAAGATGGACCAACAAAACAGAGTGGGCCTTACAAGCCTGTTTCGAGTGCACCGATTGGAGTGTTTTTGAAGCTGCTACCAGCGATCTGGACGTGCTCACAGAGACTGTAACATCATACATCAGTTTCTGTGAGGATTTGTGCATTCCTACCAGGACTTCCTTAAAATACAACAATGATAAACCATGGTTCTCAGCAAAACTCAGACAGATTCGCCAAGCCAAGGAGGATGCCTACAGAAAAGGGGACAACGTCTTGTACAAGCAGGCTAGGAACACATTGACAAAGGAGATCAGAGTGGCTAAGAGAAACTACTCTAAAAAGTTGGAAAACCAGTTTTCAGCCAACGACCCTGCGTCTGTGTGGAAAGGCCTTAAAGACATCACCAACTACAAGCCACCATCCCCCAATTTTGCAGGCAATCAACACCTGGTCAATGATCTGAATGACTTTTACTGCAGATTTGAAAATGCTAACTTTACACCTCACACCAACTCTGACATTCTCTCTACACAACACCTATCACCTTCAGTCACCCCACCTCCTGCACTTCAGATCAGTGAAGAGGATGTGTGCCGAGTCTTTAGGAAACAAAAGACAAGAAAAGATGATGGTATCTCCCCAGCCTGTCTTAAAAGCTGTGCTATTCAACTGGCCTTCATCTTCTCACAGATCTTCAACAGATCACTGGAGCTGTGCACAGTTCCTTCCTTTTTCAAGTGCTCTACCATAATCCCCATCCCAAAGAAACCCAAAATCACAGGACTGAATGACTACAGACCCGTCGCTCTCATATCTGTGGTCATGAAGTCATTCGAGAGACTGGTACTGGCTTATCTGAAGGACATCACAGAACCCTTACTGGACCCCCTGCAGTTTGCCTACAGAGCAAACAGGTCTGTTGAGGATGCAGTTAACATGGGGCTGCATTTTGTCCTGAAACATCTGGATAGACCAGGGACCTATGTGAGGATCCTGTTTGTGGACTTCAGCTCTGCTTTCAACACCATCATCCCATCACTGCTCCAGACAAAGTTAACCCAGCTATCTGTTCCTGGCTCTATCTGTCAGTGGATCACCAGCTTTCTGACAGACAGGCAGCAGTTAGTGAGAATGGGGAAACTCACATCCAGCACCCGCACAATCAGCACTGGCGCCCCCCAGGGGTGCGTTCTCTCCCCACTGCTCTTCTCCCTGTACACAAATGACTGCACTGCCCAGGACCCTTCTGTCAGACTTCTGAAGTTTGCAGACGACACCACACTCATTGGCCTCATCCAGGATGGTGATGAGTCTGCGTACAGACAGGAGGCTGAGCAGCTGGCTGTCTGGTGCAGTCATAACAACTTGGAGCTGAACACGCTTAAAACAGTGGAGACGATTGTGGACTTCAGGAGAAACCCCCCTGCACTCCCCCCTCTCACCATCATGAACAGCACTGTGGCAGCAGTGGAGTCATTCAGGTTCCTGGGCACCACCATCTCTCAGAACCTGAAGTGGGACAATCACATTGGCTCCATTGCTAAAAAAGCCCAGCAAAGGTTGTACTTCTTACATCAGCTGAAGAAGTTCAACCTACCACAAACTCTATTAAAACAGTTTTACTCAGCTGTCATAGAGTCTGTCCTCTGCACATCCATCACTGTCTGGTTTGGCTCAGCCACAAAGTCAGACATCAGAAGACTACAGAGGATGGTTCGGACTGCTGAGAAGATCATTGGTGCTCCCCTGCCCACCCTCCAAGAACTGTATACATCCAGAGTGAGGAAAAGGGCTCAGAAAATCACCCTGGACCTCTCACATCCAAGCCATCATCTCTTCACAATGCTGCCGTCTGGTCGGCGCTACAGAGCACTGAGCACCAAAACAACCAGACACAAAAACAGCTTCTTCCCTCAGGCCATCTACCTCTTGAACAGTTCAATGTTTTTACACACCGTGCAATTAATAACTCTGTGCAATAATAATTAAGTGCAATATTAATTATATCCTCCAGATAATACACTATCTATTTTTATACAACTTTTTCTGTAAATTATATTTCATTCATTCTGCTGTATATAGCACATACCTTGTACTACAATAGTCTATTCTTAATTTTTTACTTGTACATATTTACACACATACATAGCTTTACACTCTCTATATCTTTATCTTATGTTTATTGTATTGTATTTCTTAATTGTTTATACCCATAGGCCCTTATTTAAATCATTGTGTACTGTATTCTATTGTGTTATGGTCTCTGTGTACTGTTGGTGCTGTTTCTGTGTTCTGGATGCTCCTGTCACCAAAACAAATCTCTTGTATGTGCAAACACACTTGCCAATAAAGCTCTTTCTGATTCTGATTATAGTGTGTTATATTTGACCTGTGCTTCTCTCTCCTTTATCTTAAATGTGTGCTCTCACTGAGCGTGTGTGTGTGTGTGTCTTTGTGTGTGCGCGTACTTGTCTGTGTACGTGTGTGTGTGTGTGTGCGTGTTTGTGTGTATGTGTGTTAGTACGTGTGCATATTGTGTGTGTGGAGTGTTTTGTGTGTGGGTGTTTCTGTCTTCTGTGTTTTCACCTTTTTCTTGTTTTTACAGGTACAACTTTAATTATTTTGCTTGTAGTCAATATGTCTCATGTACAGCTGCTTTGTAACAATGAAAATTGTAAAAGCGCTATATAAATAAAGTTGAGTTGCGAGTTGAGTTGTGTGTGTGTGTGTGTGTGTGTGT
Organism: Triplophysa rosa; assembly: GCF_024868665.1. Lineage (NCBI taxonomy): Eukaryota > Metazoa > Chordata > Actinopteri > Cypriniformes > Nemacheilidae > Triplophysa > Triplophysa rosa. Next base: position 23,567,394 of record NC_079903.1, on the reverse strand, counting down.
GTGTGTGTGTGTGTGTGTGTGTGAATGCGTGCGTGTACCTCTGTAGCTGGTATGTAAGGTGACTGCTGGGCTGGTTTTCTCCATGTCCCAAAGACAGGGCCTGTAGACAACATGACAACACTTTAATATCTTTACACAAATAGTGTGTGTGTGTGTGTGTGTGTGTGTGTGTGTGTGACCTGTATTTGCTGGTGCAGTATCTGTTGCTCATGCTGGTAGAGGATATGCTGCTGTTGTGTGTGTTCCATCAGACGCTCGTCCTGCGGCGCTGCGTACATCTTCTGAAGCTGTTCACACTCCTGAACACAAACACACAAGTAACTTTGCTAATTGCTAGCCACTTCGCTCCGCACGTAGACATTCATACACCCACAGGAGCTAATCATCACAACATCCAGACTAGATTCAGCTTTTTTGACAAAGTAAACACGTAGGCTAAGCTGCCTTTTTCAATTCTACTTTGTTTAAACTTCTTTAAAAGTTGATACTTTTCGTTCAGTATTTTCAGAAGGTATGACATGAATTGAAACTGTGGTGTGGGGAGGGCCCTGCAGGCGTGTCGTGATGAGAGTTGACTGAGCCCTCACACATGCTGTCGTGCCCTCAGTAGTGTACCTGTTTGAGCTGTCTGATGAGACTGCTGTTCTCTAGGTGAGTCTTGAAGGCCGGGATGGTGGCAGCTCCATCAGAGAAGCGTCTGACAGGAGAGAAACGCTCCATCGGCAGGTGAAGTGTGTTACAGTCCTTGTAGGACGACCTGACACACACACACACACGCACACACGCGCACACACACGATCTGATGAGTCTGCAGTTCTTCATGAACTCCAATTTGGAAAAAACGTCCAAAACAGATTCAGAATAAACAAACGCACAAACATCTCTCAAACAAACGCACAAACGATGCAAATATGGAATAAATCAAATAAATAATTCTACTGGTGATGTTACACACGTGCTACTCTTCACATCAACATGTACAAGTGTATCAGTGTGTGTGTACTTCATCAGTACACACTCTCTCTCGCTCACTTCATCACATGAACACTGACCGATTTCACACACAATAACCGTACACACACAAACTCAAGCGTTGTGACATCACACTGCACTTCCTCTGTGAACAGGAAGTGAAGAATCCTCTTCTTCTCCTGCTCATTATGTCCCGTTTATAATGAAGTATAGAATGTTGTAATGTTGTAGAATGTTGTAGAATTTGTAATGTGTGTGTGTGTGTGTCTCACCGGCAGTGCTGCTCGGGGGTCCAGCCCCTCTGCCGGCCTCTCTGTGAGTCTGCTGAGAGCTCGCTGGCCATGTGGCAGGGACCCGCGCCGTGTGTGCTGTGGCGCTTCGAACTGTTGGCCAAATACCTGCACCACAGAAGCGGCAGGAATCAGCGCTCTGATTGGCTGCCTCCAGTCTCTGGAGGGCCACACATCCAATGGGCACAGAGAATAACAGCGGGTTTGCTCTTCCTTTTAGGAGATTGTTTTTGCAAAGCGATTAGACGAAAGCAAAGCCACAAGAGGAAGACCGGACACCGCTCAGCACAGCAGAGAGAGAGAGAGAGAGGGTCAGAGGTCACTGCAGCAGCAGCGCTTTCAGAGATTGTCAATGTGTGTGTGTGTGTGTGTGTGTGTGTGTGTGTGTGCGTGTGTGTGCGTGTGTGTGTGTGTGTTCTTAGAAGAAACTGAGACAGAGAGACAGACAGAAAGAGACGCTACCATCTGAAAGCAGTGTTACAGACTCCCAGCCCAGCAGTTCGCACTCACACACTCACACGCACGCACGCACGCACGCACGCACGCACGCACGCGCACACGCACACGCACACGCACTCACACTCACACTCACACACACACACACACACACACACACACACACACACACACACACAGGCTTTGGTTGACTATCCCCGTGGGGACAGTCCATAGGCGTAATGTTTTTATACTGTACAAACTGTATATTCTATCCCCTATCCCTAACCCTATCCCTAAACCTAAAGATCATAGAACACTTTTTGCATTTTTAGATTTGTAAAAAATATTGTTCTGTACAATTTATAAGCTTTTGTGCCCATGAGGACCTCAATTTTGGTCCCCACAGTGACACGAGTCCCCATGTGTTGGTGTGTATTCAGGTTTAGGTCCCCACCGGGATATACAAACATGAACACACACACACACACACACACGCACGCACACGCACACACACACACACACACACACACACACACACACATGTGTGTAAGCGAACAGGACAGTCGTACCTCTGCACGGCTTCTGGATCAGGTTCAGCATCAGAACCCTCCTCATCTACTGGAGCCACCACAGGAATGGGATGCTGTCACACACACACACACACAGTCATGTACACAACATTCACGTGCATGTTGAATGATTTAGTGGGAGTGGTTATCACACGGGTGGGAGGAGTTTGTGCTGCGTGTGGTTAAACACACGTTTACATGGATACATGGGATTGAATTGAATCAGATTGCACAATCTGAATGTAGTGTTTACATGAAAGTTCAATTAAGTGATCTGATTGATGTGCGTGTTTACATGACAAGTTTCAAATCCGATATAATCTGCTGACATGCTCACACTGATACCCACTAAAGAAGTGTTTTAAAGCACATGTTGTGTATATTTTATTTTACAAACGGCACGGAAAAAATGTGCAGTTTATAAAGGCAGAGTAATGTCTCGTGCCAATGAAGAACTACTTTCTTCCGCCACAAATCCGTTAAACCTCCGCTACTAAATCCAAACAATCACTTCTTTTAAATTTGCGATGTGCCGAGAGAGACTTTTAAAAGGCAACTCACCGAGAATGTGTTAATCGCTTTTCTATGATCTTGATCGAGACCCTCGCTGTAATCTTTTTAAACAATGAGTGCAGAGCGCTGTCAATAAACTGCTAGAGACACCGCCAACACTGACAAAGTTAAGTTTCACTAAAGTGTGTTCCAATTATCATGGTGTATGAACGCCACCTAGTGGCCATTTCCAGTATTGACGTTTGCGCAGTGGTGAGATTCAGATCTCATTCATCGTACAGCAGTAGCCTAGTTTCGGTTCACAACGCGAACAATCTTTGCTTGGAGAAAGATATGCCTGTAAGTTTATTTACTATCTGTAAGCGTTCATATTATGTGTTAACACAATATTGATTCTTGGAAGTGAAACTGTGATCGATCTAATGATAATGAGAGAAAGTCCCATCGCATCACATACACCCATGTGCGGATCGCAGTGCACGCGTTTATATGTCGGCTATACCAAACGAATTAATGTGCAGTGAGCCATTTCATATCTTGTTTATTGTATGCCAGTTTTACAAAAAAAGAGAAAGCATCACAGAAGTAAACATTCTGGAAAGGAAAAACTGCTTCGTGTGTTTGTTTGCTAGCAATCTAACTTCAGAGTAACGCAGTTGCGAGGACAGCATAGTCCCAGTTAGTTTAGTGGCGGATTGATACAAACAGCCAGTGAAGCGGTTCAACGGTCAGTTCCCGTGATGATCCTGGTGGAATATCTCACGGCTATCAGCCAGTCAGATTCGAGAACCAGAGAGAACTGATGTATAACATGGTAAAACCATGACAAAACTACCAAGACCCACCAGAGCGTCTGCAGGCAAACAATCATGAAATAAATGTTTAGCAACAACAGCTAATACCCAACTTTAGAAGTGATGATATGCGGATTCATATATCTGCATTAACGGTATAAACAGAGACGGGCGCGGGTATCATTATAATATTCACACAAACGGCTCCTTAAACAATGTTGTAAGCACAGATGTGTTTATTTTATGTCACAGACACCAGCATAATAATGTACAGTTAATAAACGCTAAATAATGTCCACATATCAATGAAGCAATGTCGTTACAGCCACTTACCATGATGAAAACAGTTAATCCTTCCAAAGCACATGTAAGTAAACGATAAATAAAATAAATGTTCGGTGGCCTACTACGAATATAAATTAAATTTTATGATTAGATATTCTAGCCTACAGGATGTTTGTACATCTGCAAATGTATCGTGTTTAATAAAGGAACTGAGAAACTGCGGTTAAAAACTCACTCCAGGGAAACAGTTTAAATGCAGAGGAACATTAATATGTTCATTTAGAGATGACAAGCATATGGATAATTGTACCGCTTTGTCAGATTTATGGTTTTTGGTTTCTTTAGCAACAGCTGCTCCATTCCGTGCGTCATGCGCCCTTACGTCTGTACGAGCCAGCGTCGTCTTTGCACATGCGCACAACTTCCTACTTGGGTTTTTAATCTGATCAAGTGTTTACATGTCCTATCAAGCGGATTACAAACGATATAAACCACCCCTTACAATCCCACTGAAATTTCAATCGGCTTGGGCATGTTTAATCTGATTGACGTGTTTATATGGAGCGTTTTCATTCGGATTGGATTTTTAATCGGATTACACTGGTCCATGTAAACGCAGCTAGTGTTGTGACGGGTCAACATAACACACCGCTCAAGCTATCACAACCCCTCATCACCAGACATAACTACAGCTTATAAATGATCTTTTTCTTCTCTTGAGAACTGAAAAGCTTATTGTGCCATTTCTCCAGAAAACAGCTGACTTCAGTGTGTTGACCTTCACAATGTGAGGGTGTTGTTGATGCAGGATTCAGTGCTCAGATTGGTGTTTGTATGTCTGCATTACTCGATTTTCTGTAGCTGATATGAATAAACACTGCCGCTGTCTCACCGGGCTGGCCACCAGAGGAGATTGTCCACGCGGTCTCTTCAACAGCTGCTGCGCATGAAGCTGAATGTTAGCTCCACCGTCAGACGCCCGGCGACCCAGAGGACCCATCCCATTCAAGAGCTGAAGAGTCGGAGGCTGCAGGAGACACTGCTCCTGTACACACACACAGAGAGAGAGAGACGCTTGTCATCTGTAAGAGCAGTGTGTGTGTGTGTGTGTGTGTGTGTGTCTGTGTGTGTGTGTGTGTGTGCTTGTATACATGGTTTATGAGGACACAAATCTGTGTAATGACATGTGTATAACAACGTAAACATGGTTTACGGGGACACTTCCTGTGTCCTCGTAAACTAAAATGCTTAAAAAACATACTAAATGATAATTTTTTTAAAGAAAAAAAGACAAAAGTTTTATGTGATATTAGGGTTAGGGAATAGAATAAACAGTTTGTTCAGTATAAAAATCATTACGTCTATGGAGAGTCCTCGTAAACCACATATGCAAGTATGTGTGTCTATGTGTGTTAGTACGTGTGCATATTGTGTGTGTGGAGTGTTTTGTATGTGGGTGTGTCTGTCTTCTGTGTTTTCACCTTTTTCTTGTTTTTACAGGTACAACTTTAATTATTTTGCTTGTAGTCAATATGTCTTATGTACAGCTGCTTTGTAGCAATGAAAATTGTAAAAAGCGCTATATAAATAAAGTTGAGTTGAGTTCAGTGTGTGTGTGTAGGCTTGTGTGTGTGTGTGTGTGTTGTGTGTGTGTGTGTGTGTGTGTGCAGGCTTGTGCATGCGCGCGTGTATGTGTGTGCATGTGTGTGTGCGCGTTCACCTTGTACTCCAGCTGCTGGGTGGGCTGTAGGTTAGGGGTGGGCATCAGATGCATCTGTGCCATGTTGGGCACCAGCGGGGGGAAGGGCGGCTGAGGGGCCACACGTGGAAACCCGGGGGACAAATTCTGTAGATCCTCCTGCATCTCAGCCCTGACAGATACAACACACACACACCACTTCAGCGGGAGGGGTTTGGAGTAAAGTGGTAGTGGTATGTAATGATTAAGTCCAGGAGAGAGAGATGTACCTGGGGTCCGGTACACCCACAGTGTGGCGTCTCATGGACAGATATCGGGCCATGGCCTCTGGACTGGGTTCTTCTCCCTCATCGCTGTCCAGAGCCATCGTCCCATCCGGCTGAGCGAGACACACAGATACAAAACACAACTTTCCTTTAGTTCGCATTCTGTCATCATTTAACTCCCAGAGATGAAACCATAACCTCGTCTTGTGAAAAACAAAATCATGTATCTCCAGAGACTGATGTAGCGCTGTTCAGCCTGCAGGTGGCAGTCATGAGAGACGGAGAATAATGTGGGACTGTGAGGTCTCTTATCAATGTTCTGAGCATACAGCGTCAAAGCACTTTTCAAACTGTCAATCAAACTCACCTCAACAATCTGATTCTCAGGGTTAATGAGCTGCACCTGAGGAACCGTCATGCTGACAGAATTACTCTGATCCTGAAACACACACACGTACACGCGATCAAACACTCTGCAGTCATTCATTCATATTTTTTTAAGTCATTTGTCTTCCTGTGAGTGAAACTTTTACTGGACTTTACCTGAAATCAACATTTTCTAAGCAAAATACAAAATCAGACAATCCCTGGTGAGACGGCTGCTTTCATTCAGTGTGTAAATGAGACTCTCTCATGAATATTCCTCTGATGTGAGGAGAGAAATCAAAGGCTTGTTGCCGTACGCACCTGTACAGCGTTGAGTGGGTAGATGGGGGGCCGTGGAGTGGGCGGAGTGACACGCAGACTCTTGTGTCGTTTCAGTTTCTCAGATAGCAGACTGTAGGTGGCGCTGTAGTGATCGTAATCGTCTGCGTGAAGAGACTGCGGGAGGACACACGGTTAACACACAGCTTCAGTGTGTGCGTGTGTGTGTGTGTGTGGGTGTGCAATCACCTGTAAAGTGCGCTCGCGGTCGAAGCCCATCTCTGCCATGGCCAGTAACACCTGTTCATTGATCAGCTCCGTCTCTCGCTCCACCTTCACCTGCTCACACTCCTCTATCAACTGACACCAGGTAACACATTTAAAACACTTCAATAGTTTTAATAGAAGGAATATTTGCACTTCAACCCTCCAAGACTGTGTGCGTATGCGTGTGTCTCACTCGGTCAAACTCTGGGTCTGGGTCTCCTTGTCTCATCCACTTGTTCTTGCAGATCTGCTCCATTGAAAGACGTCGACTGGGCTCCAGAACCAACATGTGTCTGATCAGATACTCACAGTCTGAAACACACACATTTCTGTCAGTCACAGAGTCTGTGTCAGGAGCAGATCGTCTGTGTCTGTGTGTACCTGTGGACATGAAGAAGGGGATCCGGAATTTTCCACTGAGGACTCGAGCCCGGAGGTTCTGTAAAGTGCTCCCGTCAAAGGGTAAAGCTCCACACACCAAAACATACAGAACCACCCCCAAACTCTACAGACAGACAGATCACCGTTAAACCCTGCACAACTATGTGTGTGTGTGTGTTCATGTTTGTATATCCCGGTGGGGACCTAAACCTGAATACACACCAACACATGGGGACTCGTGTCACTGTGGGGACCAAAATTGAGGTCCTCATGGGCACAAAAGCTTATAAATTGTACAGAACAATATTTTTTACAAATCTAAAAATGCAAAAAGTGTTCTATGATCTTTAGGTTTAGGGATAGGGTTAGGGATAGGGGATAGAATATACAGTTTGTACAGTATAAAAACATTACGCCTATGGACTGTCCCCACGGGGATAGTAAACCAGACATGTGTGTGTGTGTGTGCTTTACCCATATGTCCACTTTGGGACCATCATACTCTTTCCCCTCAAAGAGTTCAGGTGCAGCGTAAGGAGGACTGCCACACCACGTCTTCAACAGCTGCCCGCGCGAGAACAGATTACTGAAGCCAAAATCTACAAACACAGACACACGCATCAAACACACACACACACACACGCATCAAACACACACGCGCGCATCAAACACACACACCTCACACACATGCATCGAACACACACACACCTCACACACACGCATCAAACACGCATCAAACACACACGCATCAAACACACACGCATCAAACACACAACACGCATCAAACACACACAACACGCATCAAACACACACACGCATCAAACACACACAACACGCATCAAACACACACACGCATCAAACACACACACCTCACACACACGCATCAAACACGCACACGCATCAAACACACACAACACGCATCAAACACACACAACACGCATCAAACACACACACAACACGCATCAAACATACACACACGCATCAAACACACACACACACGCATCAAACACACACACAACACGCATCAAACACACAACACGCATAAACCACACACACGCATCAACCACAAACACACACGCGTCGAACACACACACGCATCGAACACACACACGCATCAAACACACACACGCATCACACACACATCAAACACACACACAACACGCATCAAACACACACACCTCACACACATGCATCAAACACGCCTCACACACACACGCATCAAACACACACACGCATAAACCACACACACGCATCAAACACACACACCTCACACACATGCATCAAACACACACACACACGCATCAAACACACACACCTCACACACACGCATCAAACACACCTCACTCACACAGGAGGTTCTTAGCAAATGTTGTTTGTTTGATACTAAGTTTTAGCTTGTGTAATTTTATTGTGTTATTGTACAGCACATTGGTCAACTTTATGTTGTTTTTAATTGTGCGCTATGTAAGGGATAATGTCCAGGCAGCCGGTTATTATGGCAGAAATAATCCCAGACAGTGTGATCAGGACGTGAAGCGGAGGGTCTTGTGTCTCACTGAAGGGGCTTATAACGTGATAACAGCCGGCTGCTTGTACATTATCCCGATTATTACATGTCTACTTGCCACATGAGAAAAAAACTGGACATGAAATGTGAATTTGAAATATTTTATTAGCTCTTTTTTACCGAATGCAGACCTTCCGCGAGGAAAAGATGTTTAGTTTCGGTTTTAAGGTAAGAAACGACGTTCAAATGTCACGAACAGGTAATTTGGTTTAATCATTTGTAAATATAATGTCAAATATGTTATTAAAAAAATATTTATATTTCATTTGGTAAAAAAATCTGTCAAAATGATTTGCTGCATCCGGGTTACCGTGTTATTAGTTTTGAGAGGTTGTTATCTGGGAATAACGAACCTGCAAATGTCGCGATTGGCCAATCAGAATCAAGCATTCCAACGAGCCGCGTAATAAAAATAAACACACACCTCACGGACATGCGTCAAACACACAGTGCGCACACACAGACCTGCGATCTTGATGTTGAGATTGTGGTCCAGCAGCAGGTTCTCGGCCTTCAGGTCTCTGTGGACGATGTTTCTACAGTGACAGAAATAAACCGCTGCTACGATCTGCTTAAACTTCCGCCGAGCGTCTTTCTCTGCCATCCGTCCATGAGCCACGAGATGATCTGACACACACACACACACACACACACACACACACACACAGTGAAAGTCAAGCCGCTGAAACAGTCTCATGTGGTGTGATGTGTTTAAGATTTACTCACCGAAGATCTCTCCTCCGCTGGCATACTCGGTCACCAGATAGATCATACGCTCCGTCTCCATCACCTACAACACAGACACACACAACCACAATCATTCACACAAGATCCTGACCAATCAGCCGTGAGTATGAGACAGGAAGAGGGAGGGGCACCTGGTATAGACGAATGATGTGAGGGTGTTTCAGCATCTTCATGATCTGAACCTCCCGAAAAATCTTCTTCAGATTCTCATCGTCCAACTGAGTCTTATCAACGATCTTAATTGCCACCTGACAAACACACACACAGACAAACACAATAAATGACTCATTCATCATCACAATAACACAACCAGCACCACTGACCCCGGAGCATCAGACACACACACTGATCAACAGCACAAACTCACTGTGTGAGTTTATTTTCTCTGAGCAATATTTTCTCTTTTTTTGTGTCCTGTGAGGCACAACAATTCATTCCTTCATGTCTCAACATATAACACAACTATAATAAATCTCACATAAAAAGACAGTGTGTGTGTGTGTGTGAGGGAAGGGTAAACCCTACGGTATGGGGACAAAATGTCCCCACAAAGATGGCAATATCCAAAACCCTTGTCCTTGTGGGGACATGTTTTGGTCCCCATGAGGAAACAAGCTTATAAATCATACAGAATGAACTTTTGTGAAAATGTAAAAGAGCAGACAGTTGTGTGTGATTGTTAGGGTTAGGGGGAGGGAATATGAGATACAGTTTGTACAGTATAAACACCATTGTGTCTATGGAATGTCCCCATAAAACATGGAAACCCAACATGTGTGTGTGCGTGTGTGTGCGTGCGTGTGTGTATTTTTAGCCTGTAGTTGAGTTCTATTAATATATCTGGATCTGATCCAGTTGCACTGATGTTATCAGTGTGAAACTGAACCTGTGTGACTCCACAACGCATCTGGACACACACACACAGATCTGAAGAAGAGCAGATATTAGTCATGCAAATGGTCTAACATGAAGAGATCAGCAGCGGCCCAATAAAGACATTCTCTCTCTCTCTCTCTCTCTCTCTCTCTCTCTCTCTCTCTCTCTCTCTCTCTCTCTCTCTCTCTCTCTCTCCTCTCTCTCTCGCTCTCTCTTCCTCTCTTCTCTGTCTCTCTCTCTTCCCTCTCCTCTCTACTCTTCCTCTCTCTTCTCTCTCTTCTCCCTCTCGTCTCTCTCCTCTGTCTCTCTCTCTCGTTCTCTCTCCTCTCTCTCTCTCTTCTCGTCTCTCTCCTCTCTTCCCTCTCTCTTTCTCTCTTCTCTCTCTCCTCTTGCCCTCTCTCTCTCGATCTCTCTCTCCTCCTCTTTCTCTCCTCTCGTTCTCTCTCTCT
>NC_079903.1:23555186-23556536 GCF_024868665.1 Triplophysa rosa | reverse complement strand
ACACAGATGACATACAGTTAAACTGAACAATTCTATTGATTGTGTATATTGTGTATGTATAGTATACGCTATGTGCATTTGTATGTATTTGTTTCATTTATATCAGGGGTCACTAACTAGCGGACTCCGGTACGAATGCGGACCGCGAGATGCGTCCGTCCGGACCTCAAAGACTTTTGACATAATAAATAAATGAACGCCTAACATTATTTTCTAATGCAATCAAATTTATAGCAGGCACATCAAGGTCCGCTCAGTAGCGGTTTGGGTCCTACGGCGCCACGGACAGTTAACACATGCGCACTGTCGCTACGTTCAGACGTCGTTGAGTGAAGAGAGTCGAGACAGACTCGCTGCACAGCGCGCAGACAGATGTAACAGTCCGTGACTGAAAAACAATGTCCTTTACAAAAGTTGACGCCTAAAACCATGTTTTCCGAGATGAATGGGTGGAGAGATTTGCATTTATTCTTCCTGCATCGACATGCACGAGACCGGTTTGTCTCATTTGCTCGGAGTCTGTTGCGGTTGTCAAAATTGGAAACCTTAAACTGCATTATGAAACTAGACGTGGACACTTTGAAGAAACTTACCCGCAGCAGTCCGAAGTAAGGACACGGAAATATATTAACCCAATGCCCAGTAGGAGCGATCTACACGGGTCCTCCCTCACTCACTTACCACCCAACAACCAGCACATGAATGTTCACTAAGAATACAGCGGATCTTAGGAAAACATAACAAGCCCTTTACTGATGGGAAAAAAGTAAAGAGTGCATGGAGGCTTCTGTGAAACACTTTTAGAAGAAAAATAAAGACATGAACTGAAAGAAAATATGAAACAAACCCCCTTTCAGCTGTAACAGCCACAAGAAGAGCTGAAATGTTATCAGAGGATGATCAGTCAGAACTTGATGCTTCTATTTGTTCATCTCAGTTCAGCAGAAAACTGTACATTTCAGGTTTTGATGTAGTGAAAAAAAACCACTAACATTTTTTGAACAGGTGTAAATGTTGTGCGTGTTACAAAGTGGGGGTACAGGGACACACCACACACACACTATAGTTTGCATGTATGTATTCACATTAGGGGGACAATGGAACAATGTACAGATTTTCAGGACATTGGGACTTTAATTCACCAAAGTGGCATTCACCAGATTACAATGTATAGCAAGGTTATTCATAAAAATAACATGAAACGTTATTGTTACTATTTTAACTGCTATACAGCTATTCAAACGCTCTATTTAAGCACAGTATGTGTATATTCTTCTTACTAAACGATCACATAAGTACTAAGATAAAAGTGTACTCCACTAAAAAGGACACATATGAATTGATTGCTAT
>NC_079903.1:23551012-23554428 GCF_024868665.1 Triplophysa rosa | reverse complement strand
TATTTTAAAAAATATGGTTGCTTGTTCTGAACCTGACAAGCAACATTGTTTCTTTACAACTATGGTCGCTGTTTTGTTCAATCCATTAACACTGTCTGCTCGAAGGTAGGCTTTTTGTACTACATGCGGCAGAGCATAACATCACAGCACTGTGAGAGCTATTTGAAAGCATACAGAGACGTCTACTGTCGATCACTCTCGCGGTACTATGATGTCACGGGCGGCGCCGCAGGAGGTCACACAACAGATCGAAGCTAGTGGTGGCGATACTGTAAAATTTAGTATCGATCCGATACCAAGTAAATGCAGTGCCAGTATTGCCGATTTCGATACCGATGCCAATACTTTTTACTTTTAAAAAGCATTCACTTGAACTTACATTTACTTTCCTGTAAATGAAATGTCATGATTTATCAGATGAATGCATCATTATGCTAAATCTGAATACATTTTCATGACCACTAAAATATGTTGTGGTTTGTGCTCTTAATGTGCCTGTAGGCTAACTAATCATGTAGATGTTAAAACACTGGACATCATTTAAACCAAATAAATCTATTTATTATTTATTAATTTTATTAATATTATTATTACTATTAATATTATTTATTCCTGCAATCGAATTTGCAAACATGAACTTTGCACCAAATTATTACTGGAAAATAGTAACAATAACAGATTAACAGAACTGAAAAACGATATATAACAAAACAATTTCTCGTTATCCCAGTACTACTTCTCTAGCTTAAAAAAAAAACAAAGTGGACAAAATTATTATTCACGAACAAAGATTTTAAAACTGCTTTTCCGTTTTTGTTCAGTGTTATGTTTAGACAAAATAATAGAACAAATTAACATGTTTCCTTTTCATTACACTTTTTTAAGTGAATTTATAAACAAAGTGCACACTATTATTTAAACACTTTATTGACTTTCTGTCTAACACAATAAAGTACTTTCAATCTTTGGCTTTTTACCCCCAAAGTCCCACTGCCATATATCGCATTTCGCAGTGTTTTTATTCACCGAGGTGATAAAACTCCACACGATGCTCCTCTTCTTTTCACTGGCTGCAGCTGCGTCTGCGCGCTTGCGCTTAATGCTGCTGAGTCACGTGATAGCGGACTACAAAACACGGCAGGGCAGGGAGGAGCAACGTGTGCAGAACTAGGTGTATGGGAAATAGTTTTTCTTCATTATACAATTATTAGCTACATTAGTAAATAAATAAAATCAGATACAACCTCAGTATCGAAAGTATCGATACTTCAGGATCGATCCCCCCACCACTGATCTAAGCACGTAACACAACATAGAGAAGCCAAGAATGTTACAGTGGTCTCTTCACGTAATCATCGGCGCTCTTTGGGTAATCGGAGGTAAATATACTAAACAGATGAAATATTCACATAAAGATAAAAAGCATTTTATAACCGGGCTACATCATTAAACATGTTAAAAGTGTAGGTGAGCGCGTTTGGCTACACAGCGTTATTCAAGCCTAAGCACGTGTGAATAGCGTCATTTGTCCTCAAACACACCGCCTCCTTTCCTCTACCAACTAAACTAAATGTATTACATCTGTGACGATTAGAATGAAATGTGAAAATGAACGAAACGTTCAGATCTGATCACGGTGCAGCAAAGGGGTAGGGAGGGATGACCCTATTTATTAGGCTATAAGGTAAACATCAAACATTTTTATTGTATTAAATAAATGTATTGATCATTGCAGAATATAATTTTAAAAAAGTATACATCAAATGCATATAGTTCAGTTTGACTTTATTATAAATGTGTGGCTGTTACAGCTACGTTAAGTGGTCATTATATCTTCTCCTTTTCCATCTCTCCAGGCCTATACTGCTCACATCAGAGATTTTCAATTAATTTCTGTAAAATAATTGATGTTTGTTTTTCAAACAGGGTAGTGTCAGTTTAAAATGACCCAGGCTCGTTCATTAATAATAAATAATTGATAATAAATTACATTGATGATCATGAATAATGTTGGGCTTGTTATTGGAGCTGCAGTTGCATATTTGTCTCGCAAAAGTTGGCAACACTGGACAGAACCATTTTTATCTGAAGTGGGGGTATTCCCGCACATGGTGCCACGCCTATTTAGCGCAGATGCGTGACTTAAGTCTTAAAAAACAAGTGCTTATGTACATTTATAAAAAAATATATTTTGTATTGCGGGTTTATTTGGTGCCCTAAAGTCCTGGTGCCTCTGGGCACTCGCCCAATTGCCCATATGGTTAATCTGCCTCTGATTGCATGTATAATGAAGCGTTTGAGATATCACATGAGAGATGGAGAACAGAGAGAGAGAGAGAGAGAGAGAGAGAGAGATGCTGGAGTAGAGGAGTCCAGAGGAGAAGAAGAGCACAGCCAACAGAGAACCCAACGATAAACTCATTCTTCATGTTTGTCTGTGTCTGTCTTTCTCTATATTGTCAGACTGTGATCATTAAATCTGGTTTTGTTGAGGATCCGTTTACATTGAGTCATTTAGCAGACGCTTTTATCCAAAGAGACTTACAGAGAGTTCAGGGAGCAGTAAAGCCACATGTCATACAGGAGCAATAAACCTAAACCTAACCTTACAATAAAAACAAATATGAATCAACTGAAGAGCGCATGCCCAGTGGAGTCTGCTGTGTCCCTTCTAGTCAAAACTCCTGCTGGCCGCCTGCTCACTTTGAAAACTAATGACTTCCTGCCAGTTTGACGCTCTCGCTCATTCAGTTAAGACTAAATTAAGAATGTGCGTGGTCTCTTAGCCATGTGATTTCTAAGAAGCCTGGGGGTTGTTCATAAAGAAACTCAGCAGCACTAAATGGTTTTTTTGACAATGTAATAACACTAAAAAGTCATGCGATCAGTAAGTCATGCCAACATATATTTTTACATCACAGTAACACATCAACTTGTTACAGCCACTTTCTGTTTAACTAGCCAAAATGAAAAAGATTAAATTAAAATTACATGTATAGTCAATTATATTATATATAGTAATAGTAGTAAGTCTATACATGTAATTGATAATAGATTATATAATAATGAATTAAATTATTTACAGTAATACGTTTTGGTTGCCATAAAGTTATGTCATTACTATATTATAAAACAAACCAACCAAATGTTTTTGTCATGTGCAAAACCGCAATTTAATCATTACCGATTAGCGCCACCTTATGGTATAATTAAAAATATCATTTGACAACTGTGCCTATGTATAATTCAAGTGTAGAAATTATTGTGAGCCAAATCTATACGTCAAACATGAAAACTCTTTTCCATGTGTACAGCCAGTGCAAACCATAGAAGCTAAGACAGTTAACAGGAAGTTTACCAGTAATTTATTATTATTTATTAATTCATTATTAAAATTTGATTAAAAAGTGTAAAAT
>NC_079903.1:23545557-23550653 GCF_024868665.1 Triplophysa rosa | reverse complement strand
AATCAAACAAACATAATTTAATCTCACAAAATCTTTGCTTCTTGAGGGGTCATAAAGTTGATGTACTCTCCAAAGGAGTGGTATACTCGAGCACCGCATGGCAGAGATTTAGGTTTCTGGCAGCGCCATTCCTCTCCAGTGTGAGAATCTTTGTATTCACAACAGCAATTTCCATTTTTTATCCTCTCCAGTCCATTCTTCTCCCACTTCACATTGCACTTTACGGTTTCTTTTAGCCTATTTCCATTATCCCCAGGTCCTTCAAAGTATCCGAGGAAAGACACTCTGTCAGAATTAGTTTCTTTGTGATGATTGAGGACCTGCACAGCTTCACTGGAGTGGATCAGACGCACAGCACCTGTGCCTGTCCCACCCACGGCAGAAGAAAGCGCACAGAGTAAGAGCCGTTGAGCAAGTCCACCACCCCAAACACACTGGCCTGTGACACAAGAACATTCCTAAATAGCAATAGAACACACACCACTCACACAATACACTTTAATAGATCGGAGAGATACCTCTTTTGGAGTTTTGGATGAGAACAGCTTGGCTTGAAAGAAGACCCCTCCATAAGGTTTGGGATTACTGTTAAAATCTCTCGCATGGATGGTAACATAAAGCAACTCTCCTATTTGGTAGCTGTCTTTCATGTTGTGAATGATGAATGTGGAGTGAGCGGGACTTGTACTCAT
This sequence comes from Triplophysa rosa, assembly GCF_024868665.1. Taxonomy (NCBI): domain Eukaryota; kingdom Metazoa; phylum Chordata; class Actinopteri; order Cypriniformes; family Nemacheilidae; genus Triplophysa; species Triplophysa rosa. Next base: position 23,549,961 of record NC_079903.1, on the reverse strand, counting down.
GGACACATTTGTAATTGATCTGTCTGGTCCAGCCCAGTAGAGAGCCTGCTGTAAACTGGAGTAACGTTCTGAACTGATTCCAAATTCAGAGTAAAATGAGATTCTTGGTGACTGTGACAAAAAGCTGCGTTGAGGTTGTTTCTCTCTTTCTTTAAACACAAAAGACCATATCACCTACAAACATGTACAAGATGTTATTAGCAGTCAGCATCAGCAGTCATTTATACATAACACTTTTCAGAATGAACATTTATTTTTATAATTCATGGAATAAATGTGCAACATTTACAAAACAACACACATACTTAAACACAAAACTTCCAAAAACAACATTTAACAAAACCAGTAAAACAAGTTCATAACACATACAGTAGCCTATATATATAAAACTTGTATATCGCATAAAAAAGTGGACACACATATGATCAGGGAGGATTTATAAAATTCGGATGACTAAATTATGGATTACCCCAGGGATGGGTTTTAGGACCCTTGCTATTCTCCATATACATGCTGCCCCTTGGAAACATTATTAGAAAACATGGAATTAACTTCCACTGTTATGCAGATGATACTCAGCTATATATCTCATCAAGACCAGATGATTCCTTCCAGCTATCCAAATTGGCAGAGTGCATCGACGATATAAAACATCGGATGACTTGTAATTTCCTTCTTTTAAATTCTAATAAAATAGAAATATTACTTATCGGACCAAAGACACGTGAGCAGAATATTTCGGATTATAACCTGCAAATTGAAGGCTGCACTGTTACTCCAACAAATACAGTTAAAGACCTCGGCGTTATATTAGACAGCAACCTGTCATTTAAAAATCACATCTCAAATGTCACAAAAACAGCCTTCTTCCACCTTAGAAATGTTGCCAAATTATGAAATATTTTATGTGTGGCTGACGCAGAGAAGCTTATTCATGCATTTGAGACCTCAAGACTTGATTACTGTAATGCACCACTTAGTGGTTGTCCTGCAGCATCAATAAACAAACTACAGTTAGTTCAGAACGCAGCTGCCAGAGTAATGCTAAATAAACCACCAGGCGACTGCATTTATTAGATATTATTTACTAGAATAATCTTGCTTGTTCTATAAACACTGTGCTGTGCTGTGCTGTGTTTGACCTTTTTTTTGTGTTTTTCAGTTTTTCTTATTTGCTCCTGTAAAGCTGCTTTGGAACAATGCACATTGTGAAAAGCGCTATATAAATAATATTGAATTGAATTGAACTAGGACTCACCAGAAAGCTTATCATTCCAAGGCACATTCCAGTAAAGAACTTCTTAAAACATGGTCTTTCCCTGTGAACTGTGAAAGCAATTCTTTGTGAGTGACGTGAGATTTCATTATATGGTTCATAACATTTTGAAAAAATAACTAATGTATTTTAGTGCCACGTTAAAACATAACAAATTAAATCATTTTAACAATAAAATCTTCACATTACAAGAACAAGTCATTGTGATTAAAGCAAGTCGTAATGTCAAGAATAGTTTTACAATTAATGCGTCATACTGCTTGAATAAAGTATAAATATTTCAAAGTTGAAAGGTTTTCAAACTCAATAGCGTTAGTAAATAATAATTCCTACATTATTGTAATTTGGTGAAGGATTTATTTAAATCCGATGTTTAATGATAGATAATGTCTATAAATCATCACTATCTAGACACAATATATTTAGTAGGGGTGTAAATCTGTAACAACCCATGGACTAGACCCCCCATAATCCTTTGCACTTGTTCATCACCTTGATTTCACCTGCACCTGACACTCATCACCTGGACCCTATATATGTTTTCATTTGTCTTTGTTCATTGTCAAGTCTAGTTGTCCTATTGTTAGATGTTTCATGGTTGCGTCTAGTTCTGACCTTTTTGTACCTGTGGATGTTATTTGTGAATCACCTGCTGTGGATGTTTGCTTACCCTTGGATGTTGACTGTTGGATTATCACCCATCGTTTGTTCACCCGTGTATGAAATCATCAGTTCACTTAACTCTGTGTGTGTGGCATCGTCCGTCCTCCCGAAGTGTGACCAAATCGGACAGTTCATCACGATACGATGCAATATAGTTTTTTTCCACCAGCGATTCGATATTTGCAGATACCTCGAAAATGTTTGCGATTCGATTAATTTAATCAATATTTTGATATTGCCTAGTTTACACAAGCAGTTACATTTTTAATAACTCACAAATGCAACCAAAATATATAAGATGAACATTTAATTAAACTCTTTGAAAGCTGCACACTCTCTGTACAAATGGGACATTTACAACAATAAACTATACTGCTTCTGCTAGGATTTTATGAACAGTGGGGCTGGAGTATGAAGGTAAAATCATATGAAGGTAAAATAATATGAAGGTAAATTCATTCCTAAAAGATTTGCATGCGCAGGATAACATTGGTCAAGCGTACGTGACACTGCAAGCATAAAATAAATTTGCATTCGCAAAAAAGTTTTGTAAAGGTGTAAATCAAGCTGCAAGCGAAAGAAAACAAGTTTTGCAGCATTGTATCATTTTTCGTAAGCGTAATTCATGTGTTGTGAAACGGCAACTTCATATTAGGTCAAATAATTATGATCTGTATTCTTCTGACCTCCGTTTCTTCCACGCTTACACTTTTGACACGTTTTTTGCGCTGAAATACGACCAAAATCATTGCGAGTCTGTAAACAGAGGTGTGCAAACACAATGGTGTTATGAACTGCAAAACGGATTCATCGCGCAGAACCTGTCTTTGTGTGTGTCAAATAAATCTGTTGCAAACGTCTTGCCTACGCAGTGACAGAAAACTGTTTCTTACAGTAACCCGATGTGTACGGTTCCGTCTCGCGCTTACACTTTTGGCACGATTCTCTCACTAATTTGAATTTGCAAGCGTGAAAGAGGAGGCGGGGCTACCTTCTGGTGACCAATCAAATGAGGTTCCTGATGACTCATCGTTTTCTCTTATCTGATTGGTTCAATAACGCGCCAGTCAAGCAGACATCAGACACTTTAATGCATGCACCCAGACGATCATAGATATTTCATTTGTACACGATTCTTTAAACATTAGCCTGACTGACATGTGTTGAATTACTACTATATACCCTTACAAAAATTAAAAATTAATTGTTTAACCACAGTAAAACTGGGTTTGCCAATGGTAATCCTAACACCACGGTTGCTACTACAAAAACATGGTTAATTTCATAAGGATAGAAATTCTGTACATCATGAAAATGTGCTTAAACCATTGAACTGATGCTACAATCTATAATTAAAACTGTTAATTCCAAATGTATGAGAATTTACACTGTAATGTTAATTGTCTCTTAAGGATTTGATGATGGATGCTGTATTGGATTGGCTTCATTTGCGACTGTCCCACCTGCTTAGTCCACAACCAATTGATTAAGACTTATTGGAGTTTAGGTTTTCCCAGGATTTAGCATACTATGCATATTAGCTATGCACATTTTATAAATTTCCTGCATAAATAGTTTAAAAATATAAAAACGAGTTGAGAACTTGAGTCACCCAAATCTCAGCCATTTGCAGTAAATTAAGGCTTCTGGTATTGTTGGGAAGAAGCACTGCAGAAACGCGAGACCTAGAAACTTGGTATTAACTGTTTTAATTGTAGATTGTATAATTATAGTTAATGGTTTAAGCAGATTTACATGATGTATATTTATAGCACTGATAATTCAATACATTTTAAACAAGATTTTCTTTCCAAGACACCAGCTAAGAATTCAGTATCAACACATGTCAATCAGCTAAATGATTAAAGAATCGTATATATTAAGTATTAGATATCTATGATCGTCTGGGTGCATGCATTAAAGTGTCTGATGTCTGCTTGACTGGCGCGTTATTGAACCAATCAGATAAGAGAAAACGATGAGTCATCAGGAACCTCATTTGATTGGTCACCAGAAGGTAGCCCCGACTCCACATTCACGCTAGCAAAATCAAAATAGTGAGAGAATCGTGCCAAAAGTGTAAGCGCGAGACGGAACAGTACACATCGGATTACTGTAAGAAACAGTTTTCTGTCACTGCGTAGGCAAGACGTTTGCAACAGATTTATTTGACACACACAAAGACAGGTTCTGCGCGATGAATCCGTTTTGCAGTTCATAACACCATTGTGTTTGCACACCTCTGTTTACAGACGCGCAATGATTTTGGTCGTATTTCAGCGCAAAAAACGTGTCAAAAGTGTAAGCGTGGAAGAAACGGAGGTCAGAAGAATACAGATCATAATTATTTGACCTAATATGAAGTTGCCGTTTCACAACACATGAATTACGCTTACGAAAAATGATACAATGCTGCAAAACTTGTTTTCTTTCGCTTGCAGCTTGATTTACACCTTTACAAAACT
>NC_079903.1:23541495-23542974 GCF_024868665.1 Triplophysa rosa | reverse complement strand
CAAATTTCATTCGCCAATTTTCATTGGCCTTTTCTAAATACTCAGAAGATGATAGGTTCTCAAGACAAACCCCATTCTGTCGGTTCGACACAACGCCGAGAGACCGACAGAAAGGGAACTATATTTTATATAGTTGTGTTTCAATTGCTTTTTGATTTAAGGGGATAGTTCACCCAAAAATGAATTACCCTCAAGTTGCTGTCAGGAATCTCGGACAGAACCCAGGCGCAGACAGCAAAACCAACTAAAAACAAGACTAAAAACAAAACACTTCCCACAAGGGGCAAAAACATAGGAAATCCAGGAAGACAAAACAAACAATACAAAAACACGTAGGCAAGACTCAGGCTTGAAAACTGGACGTAGGAATACTCACGGGGAATAGAAACACTAACACACAAAATGAAAATTAAATTAATTAAACAGGGAAGGTGACGGGAATCTACACTAACGGTAGACTAACAGGAAGATTACACGGGGCAGGTGAGGGGAATGAAACACTAAGGCCCAGTTTCACAGACACGGCTTAGCTTAAGCCAGGACTATGCCTGAATTAAGATATTTATGTCGCTTTTATGAAAATTCATTAGAAGAATACATTACTGGTGTGCATCTTGAGACAAAACAATGGCACTGATATATTTTAAGATATTTCTGGGCAAGTAATCTTCAGTTGAAGGGGACATTTCACGAAAATACGACTTTTTCTGTGTTTAGGTGCTATAATCGCTATAAACCCTGGTTCATTTACTAACCACGAAAACGTGAAAAAGTACAACACAGTAACTTTGGTTCCCTTTCTGTCAGTCTCTCGACGTTGTGTCGAGACGACAGATGGGGTTCGTCCCTGAAATGAAATTTGCATGCCGGACTCCGCCCCCGGATATCCGGGTATAAAAGGGAGACGGCGTGCCTCATTCATTCACCTTTTGTTCTTCGGAGCCTTCGCTCATGATCAACAGACTTCGCTACAAATAGCAACTACAAGACTGCTGGTTCTACGACGTGGTGCAGCGGACTGTCCCTTCCTGCAGTGACTTCCCCTGGGCGTCTCGGCGGTTCCAGAAGTGTTTGAGTTTTTTCTCTAAAGGAGCAAATTTCTCCAGCGTGGCATGTCCCGCTGTTCTCTTGGGTGCAACACACTCATCGAGGAGAGGGACGGACAAGATGCCTGCTTCCGTAAGCTGGGGCAGATGTGGTGGATACGTCCTGCCCGCACTGCGGGCGGTTGACGATTCAGACGTTGCGTCATGGGTGGCTGTGTTCCCACAGGACTCAGCCACCACCTCGTCTGCTTCCCGTTACGTGACGGCAGGACTACGGCCCTGCCGCCCGCTACGGCGAGCAGCGAGGGTGATATGAGGATTACTGTGAGCGCTAATCCGTCAGGCACTGGCTCGCGGACCGTTCGCACCTCGTCTCGCTAGTCTGACCTTTCCCCATGAGACAGTCCCACCGTCTTGTTCCTCAACCACGTAT
>NC_079903.1:23537391-23539216 GCF_024868665.1 Triplophysa rosa | reverse complement strand
GCCGAGTGTTGCAAAATTCAATGTGGACTTGAGAATGCATTTCGAGCTGGACACGCCCCCTCCCCGATACAGCGTCGTTGCGTGAAGGCGGAGCCAGGTGTACGTGCGTTGATGTGAGGCTGCAGACAGAGCTGATAAAAGCAATAAATCGCATGCACACGAATTAGAGTACAAAGACAGAAATGGCTTAAATGTTTCTTAAGATTATTAGGTGTCTGTAGATGATAGAACTAGTAGCTGCATTGTTAGAACTAGGGATGCACCGAAACGAAAATTCTTGGCCGAAGCTGAACATGATGTGAAACACTTATAATACCGAATAATACCGAACACCGAACATGGTTTTTTGCATTTCTTCTATTTATTAAGCTATTTTTTTCACTATTGCACAAACTGAATCAATAGTCAAAATGTGCTTTTTATAATTTGTCTTGCTTTTCAATAAAATACAATACAACAATATAAAATTGAGCAAAACAAAGTAAATTCAAACAAAAAATTGAGCCCTCTCCCTTCATGAATAGCCTATATTAATTAGGCCTATAACTGACTGCTAAAAGAATGTAATGTAAGTTACTCTGTACCCCTACAACAAAACAGTTCTTTAAAAAGTGTCATTCCACATTAGGCCATAAGATAAAAATACGAATAAACCAAAACTGTTGGATTATTATAGGCTACATTGCAAAATGATTTGAGAAGAAAAAAACATCCAATGCAAGAAATTCTGACTGATGCTGACTGACAACCACATCAGTTCACGTTTCTCCTAAAAACTCCGCCCACAAAAGATGACTGTTCTCTAAGAAGGTGCACAGAACATACTTTGACAAGTTGTTTAGTACAGGGAACTGTGTGCGAGCGACCACTGTATGATGTCAAAGGATGTCGCGAGCGGCGGGGCTACTGTCAGACAGCCCGCTTCCGTCTGAAGTAAAGTTACCGGTAAAGACTCTTTCATTCGGAAATTTACTTCCGTGCGGCAAGTCCCGTGCTGTGTCTTTCTCTGACACTTTAAAATGCTCCACGCACACACACACACACACGCACTGCCAAAATGTTTTGCGGCAGTAATAAAGCGCACGCGTGTCTCTCTCTCTCTCTCTCTCTCTCTCTCTCTCTCTCTCTGCGCTGGTTGCTACTTGATCGTATCACGAGTCATGTTCGGTAAAATTTATTCGGCCGAACACCGAACTTGCATTTTTTGCTATTTTCGGTTGAACATTTTCGGTGGCCGAACATTCGGTGCATCCCTAGTTAGAACATCTCGCAGAAAATTCTCTGCCTTATTAGGTGGTGAGCTCGCTATGCTGAATGTCTCATGTAGACTTTCTCATACGCGTGCAGACGAGTTTTCATCATGAACACATTCAGTATTTTGAGTGTTGTTTAGTCACAATATCTTCACACAATCATTCAGAAATGTTCGTTTTGTGAGACTGTATAGCCCAAACACGACCCATACATAATATATAATTGATAATTGCTACCAATATGCTTCCATAGTGCTGGTTCCTATGACACTTTGATGTGTTATCATATTTGGCATGGTGACTTCTATTCCAGCTGGAAAAACGAATTACATATAAAATCTTTGTTTAGGCTGCAGACTTTGACATACTGTGGCCTACATCAGGTGATTGAATGGGACAACATTAGTTAGTGTTGGACTTTAAAGGCAGTCCTGCATGCTCAAAAATTTGCATAGAGACGTTCTCCAAAATTAAACAGAAGTTTTATTATCAGATGTAAAAAGGTAACAAAGCTTTGGGTTGTCAGACGATCTCCTCACTCCACCACAAGCCAACAACAACCCAAATTATTC
>NC_079903.1:23522790-23536192 GCF_024868665.1 Triplophysa rosa | reverse complement strand
AGAGAGAGAGAGAGAGAGAGAGAGAGAGAGAGGGAGAGAGAGAGAGAGAGAGAGCAAGTTTTAGCATGTGAGTGTCTGTGTTCAGGTGAGTCAATGCTGAAAAAACACAAATTCACACAATAAGAATCTAAATCACATTAACACTGCACAGAACCTGCAGCTCTCAAACCATTAAAACCAGCAGCTGAACTAGATCACAAACCTCTATTAGCCCTTTTCCACCAAGGCAGTTTCGGTGCTGGTTCGGAGCCAGAGCCTAGTTCCAAATCAGTTCTTTGTCTTTCCACATCCAAAGCACCAGCTCCGAACCAGAAAAAGTGGTTCTTATCTAGCACCGAAAGTTGCTGGGCTAGAAGTAAGAACTGGTTGCGTCAGGTGCTGGGGGCGGGGTTACCGTGACCACTGACGAACACTGACCGCCATTTTTGAAATTCAATTCACGATGGACGCGAAACAAAAGTAACACTGGTCTGAGGAAGACACAAACTGTTTTCTTGCACTCTGGTCCGATGCAGAGATGTACGCTCGCAAAGCCATGAACATCACAAGCAACGCAACGTCCGCCATTGTTGATGGTGTTTTAAGTTTGGTGCCACCGCGCTAATGTTGCTGGGAAAGTTGCGACATAGTCAGTGACGTATGGCCTCGCTCCCTTGTGGCTCTCTAACCCGTGGAAAAGCAAACCGGTTCTTTGCAGGTTCACCAGTGGAACCAGCTCTGAACCAGCAATAGCACTAGCTCCGAACCAGCACCCGGTTAATTCTGGTGGAAAAGGGGTATATGTGACATCATTTAGGGCTGTAAATGTATGACATACCGCTTATTTCTCCCTGAACTCTCTGTAAGTGGCTTTGGATAAAAGCGTCTGCTAAATGACTAAATGTAAATGTGACAGTTCATCACAATATGATACGATATTGATTTTCTCCGCCAGCAATGCGATATTTGCCGATAACTTTGACATTTCTGCAATATGATTACGATTCGATTCATTTATCGATATTTTTATATAATGTGCCTAGTTTACACAAGCAGATACACTTTTATTAACTCGCAAATACAACCAAAACATATCAAATGAACGTCTAATTAAAGTCTATGTTTAACTCCATATGGGACATTTACAAACAAATCAAATACACTTAGACCAGCGGTACGTGATCATGTGGACGTGGAGCGTGTCCCTCATAACAATATTTTACGTGAATGATTAGAAATGTAACTGATGCATCACTTCATATCGATGTATTATTACACCCTTATTATATATAATTATAGTAAAGCTGGTGTGGGATGTGGGATGTAAAGCTTTGGATTAAAAACACACAACTCAACATCTCAGTGATGAAATCCTGTAAATCGTGACACAATACAAACACAACAAACAGTTCAAGAATATCTCCTGTGTTCATGTGCTGATCAACATACCTAATGAATGAAGGAATGAATGACATCACATGAACATAAACTAACATAACGTTACTGTCATTAGAAACAGTGTAGTGTCACAGAGCACACAAACTGACAACAATCACAAATGTTCGTCTAAAGCAGAAAACAAGTGAAAAACATGACAAACATGTGAGGAGGACGTTCATGTTCACATGTTCATTTTGTGTAAAAGAATCAATAGCTGACACCAACGTTGACACATCCTCTACATATATCATCCTCATCACTGGCGTTGCATCTCAGTAGAACAGCAATGCTTGCAACATCAAGGTCAAGGGTTTAAAGGTCCAATCAGTGTGCGAAATGCAATATGAGCGGGATAATCCACAGCTAGCCGTGCCATAAATCCCTTTAATGAACGTCTAGCCGTGGTTTATCCCGCTCATAAAAGGTCATTTGTCAAGTTAAATGTTTGCAGTGTCATTTATGATCAGAATCCAGTATTTAAACACACTAAGTGTATCAGAGGCTTAAACAGAGGTGTTGTGTTTTTCTTACCTTTGAGTGAACTACTTCCATCTAGATACAGCGATCCGCAGTTTCACTCTTCATCAGAACACACAAGAAGATATTTAGAAGAACACCACTGACTTCCGTTATATGGACACAAAACCACTGAGACATTTCTCAAAATATCTTCTGTTGTGTTTCACTGAAGAAAGAGTTTATAAATGAGGAGAGGATGTTGATATTTCAGGTGATCTGTCGCTTTAACATCTACAGTATGTTGTGACGCACCGAAGGTCACTTTGGGTCAAATCATCAGAACACATAGATGAAGAGGTGATGAGTTTGGGGTTAGTTTATAGTCTATATGATTATAACGAGGTCATGTATAGAATGTTGAAGATGTGTCAAATGATTGTTGTGTGTTACAGACCATTAAGCAGTGTGGAAACAATCAGACAACTACTGCCACTACTCATCATACACGTGACATGTGATGTGAATATTGTGTCTGATCGACACACGTGTCACTATACAGCACGAGTAACTGCAGTGATGGAACTGTGACGTCTGCACTCAAGTACCTGCACTCAAGTACACGATATGACATCAGTGTTGTGTGACACTGATGAGAGGTAAAACACTGACGTATTAAAGCACTTAAGACGAGTTAAAGCCCTGAGGATGACCTGTGCTCACCCCGGCCGAATCACAACACGCACGTCACCAAACGTCCGATTATATCCCTGTCTTCACAATTTAAACACACAAACATCAGATGTACTGAACATCCATCAGTAACCGATCAAATCAAGGAGAGTCTTATGTCACACACACACACTTGAACATCACACTTCATCTGTCCATCCCTCTCTCCTCCAAACACATCACTGCTACAGTCCACATGACACACACACACACTTTTATACGCACGTAAACACACACTCGACACAGCCGCGCGCGCGCGCGCGCGCACACACACACACACACACACACACACGCACGCACATCTACACGCAGGCCGCATCTGTCCGCTGGTCACCGTTCGCCGTCAGCGCGCGCGCGCGTGTCAGTGTGTGAATCTGCCCCCGGGGGGGCGAGCGAGGCAAAATCGAAGGGGGTAAATTCGCCTTACCTTCGCTTTGGTGATCATGTGCGTGGCGAGTTTCACCACGGCGAAATTGCCCTTCCCGATGGTCCGCTCTATCTCATAGTAGCCGACGCGCGCGAGGGGCGTGCGGCTGACGCCCGCGGCGGCTCGGCTCGCGTTCGAGTGACGGATAGAGGCGGCGGGCTGCGCTCGCTCGAGGTTCGGGTGCTGGATCCCGGCGGCGGCGGCAGCCCCGCTCGACACGGCCGCCATCTTCTGCCCTCTCTGCGGGAACAACAAGCGAGAGCGCGCAGCGCGCTCCCCGGACACGCCCCCGTCGTGCGTCAAGACGCGAGGCCCGCCCCTTTGCGCAGCGCCCTCTCATGGATGTCGCCATGGCAACCGATAGCGTAACAATGACTTCATCGCCCGCGCGTACGCATATTTCGGTCGCCTTGGCGACGGGACGAGCGCGCGCTCTTGTGTTTAATCCTCGTCGCATATCTCGCAGTCTGTTCGACTGCGCTGAGGAGAGGAAACTGCTGCCATGACAACGAGAAGATCCCCGCATACCCCCTCTACCCCGACAACCGGAAACGCTCGGCGGCAGGAATGCGAGAACCGCGAACGCGCAACTCACCTCATGAACGCGCTTCAGAACATCTATATATGTTTGTATGTAGATGCAAGATTCAACGAAGCTTTATTGGCATGATAAAATATATTTGTACATTGCCAAAGCACAGGAAAATTAAATATAAACATTCTGCACGAATACAGTTTAAGATAAAAATAAAATAAAAATTGATACGCTTCTATATGTACATATCGACATAACCATAAAAGAGCAAAGTATTGATGAAAGTCCTCAGTGAGTCTGTGTCTTTCTGTCTGTGTTGAGATGACAATTGTTTACATACTAAATTCGGTAAGATGACTGACAAATAAATAAATATGATCAGGTTCAATGGCTGAAGACCCACGCAGTATGTATATTAGGGTCGTTTAAAACACAGAGTGACGCTCCTCTGACCTCAGGAACACTTCTCTCTCTCTCGCGCTTTCGTGTTGCGTATTGACGTCAGCGGAAAAAGGCGGGACATGCAGCAGCGCTTCATTAATGCGGAAGTCAAATTTGGCTATAAATGTACAGAAAACAGAAGTCAAGGTTACACTTATAACAGAGATCTGTGGAGGAACCCGTCACCCCTCAGGTGTGTGTATTTCATGGACTTATAACACAGAAGATGACAAATAAAGCATCAAACTGCTCAGATTGAATGACTTGGCAGCAGTGCGTGTGTGTTGGGGGCTGATGGGATGAGTGAGGATATGCACCCTGCTGCTGTGTGTAGTAGTCAAGTGTGTACAATCTTTTTTCTACTATGGTAGTGGATGATGTTTTGGCATAACAGTAACTACAATAAGTTTTATAGTTGAGGAAATTTGGCACGATTATTTCTTTCTCCTGATTTCTGTTTCTCTCGCAACTGATTTTACCTGTAAATAACTGTTTGGTATGACTCGGCCACCAAATCAAACCTACGAAGACTACAACGGACCGTTCGTAGTGCTGAGAAGATTATTGGTGCTCCTTGCCCACACTTCAGGACCTGTACGATTCCAGAGTGAAAAACAGGGCAAGAAAAATCCTCATGGACTTTTTGAACTGTTGCCCTCTGGCCGGCGCTTCAGAGCACCTTCTCTTCTGCATATTCTGAATTTGGCCTTGCTGGAGACACCACCTGTAGTGTTCTCATTTAACCGAAGGTACATACAGAGATCTGACCTCACGTTCAGTAGAGACAGAGCAACAGAAGTGTGTGTGTGTGTGCGTTCATGTTTGTATATCCCGGTGGGGACCTAAACCTGAATACACACCAACACATGGGGACTCGTGTCACTGTGGGGACCAAAATTGAGGTCCTCATGGGCACAAAAGCTTATAAATTGTACAGAACAATATTTTTTACAAATCTAAAAATGCAAAAAGTGTTCTATGATCTTTAGGTTTAGGGATAGGGTTAGGGATAGGGGATAGAATATACAGTTTGTACAGTATAAAAACATTACGCCTATGGACTGTCCCCACGGAGATAATAAACCAGACGTGTGTGTGTGTCTGTCTGTCGCCCTCAGGTGGTGGTTCTTGTGAGTCGGCACACGGCTGAGCAGGTCAAGTCACATCACACAATTTCTCATCTTACTCCCTCACGCCAAAATCATTGTCTTGGTACGACTTTGCGTGAATTTGTGATGTTTTATGGGAAAAGACCCCCCCCCCCGGCCGTGAACGAGTTCGTGGGTCCTTCAGCTGGGTCCAGCTCACTGAGTTCGTCCAAAGCGACTATTGAGACTTTCTCGCCAAAGTTTGACTTTCTGCATCTGACGGCCACTGGATATCAAACCCTCAGCAAACCTTCTGCTGCAGACACAAACTGGAGAAAGACACACAGAACAGATCTCTTCAAACACGCTTCATGTGTATCATCTTTCGTTATTCGGTCTTCGATGTCATTTTCAAGATGTATTATTGGCATAATTGGTCATTTTGTTTAGTTAAATAAAATATAATATCATGACTTCAAAACCAGAGCTAGGCAACCCGAAAGAGAATGAAACAGAAGACAGGGAGACATTGTTGTTTTTCATTTGGACACAGTTTTGGGGATATACAATAATAATCAATATAAAAGCACTTTTTGTTGGATGAATTTGACACAGTATTGTCACGTCTCTGAATGACCTGCAGAGGCTCAAGATAACAGTGCAATACTGTATGAGGTGAATCATTCTGTAAACACTATACTGCCAAAGCATCCATACAAATATAGATATGTGTCAATAAAACTGATGACTGCTGTTGTCCATGGCCTTTTTAAATTACTATTATACGGTGGCACATTGCTGCCACATACATTACATTTTTTCCACTCAATTATGTCATAATAACGAGTAATATGTCGTTAAAACAAGATAATATGTCTTTAAAACGAGATGATACGTTGTTAAAACGAGATAATATGTCGTTAAAACGAGATAATTTTCTTGTTATAAAGGGATACTACGTCTCATAATAATTACACATTAACCTATTATGTGAAAGCGACATGTTTTCTAGATGGACATGTAAAATGTCATGTTTTCGAACCAGGGCCCGCTGTACGGTACACTAAAAAAATCCGTAAAAATAGGGCACAATATAGGCCTACTGTATTAATATGAAGGAATTTTCTGTATTCATTTTTACAGTTGTTTAACCTGTGTTTTACATTTTGCACTGCATTAAATTGCATTTTAGCATTAACGGAAATGTCCATAAAACAAAGGAAAATGTACTGGTAATTTTCTTTTTTACAGTGTAGCCAAAATCAAGACAGCGATTTCTGTTCTGAGTTGCACTTACGGATCCAGGGTATTAAATAAATGTTTGATTGACAACAAATCCAGCCTGAATACATTTCAGATGTTGTAGTTTTTATCCACGAAGCTTCCCATAACGGTCTAGTTCATCAACAAGGAATAATGCCACTAATGGGTATGCTCAGCTACCACAATGATGACCAGAACATATTCGTTGCCACAACCAAAAAACGTTCCAGCGACTTAACTTTGTGATTCCCATATTTAAAATGGTGAAAGTGACCTATTTGTCACATATGGTGACCCATACCCGATTTTCTCACAAATGTGATCGTCCAGATTTTCTCACAAATGTGATGTCCAGATTTTCTCACAAATGTGACGTCCAGATTTTCTCACAAATGTGACCGTCCAGATTTTCTCACAAATGTGACCGTGCAGATTTTCTCACAAATGTGACCGTCCAGATTTTCTCACAAATGCATGTGCAACAGCAGGTGGTGCTATTGGGAATTAGTTTCTATAGGAAGAAGCCATGAACATTTCCTTGCGTGCCACCCTTGCCAGTGCCAGAAACTGAAATAATTTCATTCAAGTTTCATTCAGTTAGTCTCATGAAATTTATTGAAACTGTTAATAATAATCAGTTGCTGTTCTTAATAATAAATAATGAATTATGCATTGGTTTTAATATACAAATAACATACAACAAACTGGATGCATTTGCAATGTTGTCACCCCTTCCACCCCATCTCATTCTCTCGTTCTTGTTTCCCAACTGTTTACGTTCACAAAACAAACTACTTTTTCAAGGATACTTTCTTATAAGGGAATTTTGACATACTTGTAATTTTGTGTTTATATCAGGGCTTGCTCTAGGCATGGGCAGGGGTGGGCTGAATCCCCCTAAACATATGTCTCGCCCACCCAATGAGAATCAAAAAATAACACCAAAAATTGTTGTATTTTCCATTGGCTGAAAGCAACGTCACTCTTCACTTCACTGCTCTGGCTTTAGTTTGTAACAGAGAAGCATGCTACATGCTACAGGTGGAAGCAAAATATTGTGCAAAAGAATTTTAGACGCACTGCACATATGTAAAATTAAGCATGTCAAATTAATTGTGCAGTAAAATCAGATTCATTTCTTCGTTTTTGCGGTCTTATTTTGTGCTGTTAACAAACAGCTATTATTTGCTTGCAATATATAGGCTAGATTATAACCTATTGACTTTCAGTAATGACTGAAAACTCCATCTTCCGAAGCTCCCGCTTCAGAAATAAATCTGTTTCTCTCCATCTCAAACACCCCAATTCACGCTGCAGGTGGTAGCGAAACAATGTGCAAAATAGTTCAGTTTAGGCGCGATGCGCGCTCACGATACCACATAAAAAACAGCAGACACGATGTAAAGTTCATTGTGCAGTGTAATCAGATTAATTCATTCAATTCATTAAAAGAAATTAAACAGAAATCAGTCAATTTTTTGTAAGATTTCAGTATAGTATTTTGCACTCTTTCTGAGATGCGACTCGGTTTTTAGTGATTTTTCTGCATGAAAGTTGCACTGATACATATGTTTGACTTTTATACATAACAACTCATAGATAAAAAGTATTTAACATTATGTCTAAACACTATTGCATTAAAGTAGAGAGCTTTCTAGGCTATAAAAGATGGAAAAGCAAATAAATCGTCGTGGCAGTTGTTTCAGTCAGTCGTCGGCTTTGTTTGGTTGCCATTAGCCTATTTAGGTTTAAAATGAATTCTGCTATATTTTTGGCTATTTCAAGCTATTTGGGCAATTTTTGCAATAAAACAAACCAGCACAAAAAAACAGTAATATAAATCTAAGTCAAACAATTGAACTATCTGCTGTTTTGGGAGAAGTTGCATAACTGAGAAAATCTGCACGATCACATTTGTGAGAAAATCAAGCTGAGAGAATCTCATAAAAAGGTGAGACTTAAACACAGTACATTTATATGTTACACCTTTGCATTTTCTCTCGAATTGCATTATGTATTTGTAAAACGCTTTCTGTTTGTTTCAGAGTTTAGTTTCTTTTGCAAAAAAGGTTGCGTTTGTTTGCAAAACGCTGGATTTGTTTGTTAAATTTAGGCACAATTTTCGCTCCATAGATAGCTGCCCACTGCTCCGGGTGTACGTGTGGTCACCATTCTCTGGATGGGTTAAATGCAGAGGTCACATTTTGGGTAAGGAGCACCATACCTGACAAATAGGTCACTTTCCTTAAACATCATCAAACAGAAAGAAAGAGAAAAGAGTTCAGCTCTCTGATGGACAGTCCGAGCGACCAATCACATTGCAGTTGCTGTTGATCCTCTGACGTCACTTCCGCGTGCAGAAAAAACAGCTGGTTTCTAGGAAGAGTAAATGTGTTCATGGAATATCATTCAAATATTTAAAAAACAGGAATAATGGATAGGGTGTAGTAAGGTTTTATTATTTTGTCTTTTCAAGTTCACTTCAAGTCAATGCACACTCCAGATCAGTAGGTGGCGGTAATGCACCTTTTACGTTGGCTTGCCAAGCCGCCCTAAAACACTAGAATAAGACGAAGAGTAAGTTATGCTAAAGGAAGGAACACTTTACCTAAAATAATGTGCCGTGCAATCTTTTAATAATCGTTACTAGTGTTTATTCGGCTGCTGAAAATATTTTGTTTTGAAGTAGATCCGGATAAAATCAGTACCGACACTCATTCATTCACTTTATTTCTGCTTCGGATTTAAGTGGATGGCAAACATTAATAAAAGCAGCTGGAATTACAGCAAATGCTCCTTCACTTGCTTTAAAAATAAAGTTAAATGTAAAACAAATATTCAAATCACACGTAAAATATAAATAACATAGAAGTGTAGATAGACACGACTGATAATGTTTTTTGTTTGTTTGTTTGTGTGTGTGTGTACCTGCGTCCTTTTTCGAAGTAATCATCCCTATGCCCTACTCTTCTTAGAGTAACTTAAAACTCTTGATGTTTAAACTCTAGAGGGAAGAACGCAATTGTATCTCTTAATGTGTCCGTTTAAAATTCACTTGGCAAAAGGAACAATAAAAACAACGTAATTTTCTCTTTATTTGGAGCGATGTTTTCTGTGGTGTCACCTTCGGAGGGCGACACATCCTGTTTGGAACGCACCGGTTTTGACTAGAAGGGACACAGCTCCCTCCACTGGGCATGCGCACTTCAATGCCGCATCATTTTTGTCACGCTGAAAACACTTGATTCATATTTTCTTTATTATTGTAAGGTTAGGTTTAGTGTTGGGGTAGGTGAAGGCGTTAGCTAATGTCATTTATTGTAATTATATGGCGAGATTTTTCGTAGCTGTATCCCTTCTAGTACCTGTCTATTTGTTGTATTTCAATGTTTATGGCGCATGTCACATGATACGTGCGCGATGACGTCACTGCGTCGGTATCAACAGCGCAGCGCAGCGCGAGAGCAAGCGGATCAGAACGGAAGAGATTCGAGTTTGTCGCTGCGTTTCCATCAGTTTTAGATCGGATTGAGTGTGTTGTTATGTGTGTTTGTGTGCGATCAGTCGCGTGTTGAACGGATAACAGCTGAGCGGAAGACACGGTCAGTCCTCACTGCACACGCACACATATACTGTACTGTAGTGTCATACTCTACACACTGTGTGCTAATGTGTACATGTGTGTGCCTGAGGTTTATTGCTGAGATGATTACAGTTCATCTGCTGTTAATGATTAGAAAGACAGCCCTAAGGAATAATCTCATCTGTCACGTGTCTATAATGTAGTATGCATAGGTTATCCTTCTTTTATGTTTACTTTCATCAAAATGGCTGATTGTAGTGTGTGTCCGAGTAATAAAGTGTGTGTGTGTGTGTGTGTAGTTGTCAGGCTGATGAAGCAGACAGTATGCTGGAGATGTGCTGCGCTCCTGTCCGCTCCGCTGTGGTCGGGCTGGTCCTGATGCTGATGCTGTGCTGGTGTGCGCCGGTGGACGGCAGTAACGTGGTCATACAGAGAGACGCTCAGTTTGATGTCACTTACTATGACACGGTCACCAGTGACAACCAGACCATCTACTCGTACAACCACACCGTCTCCAGAAACAAGGCAGGAGTCCAGATGCACTTCACACACACTCTTTCATACTCTGATCACACTCACTCAACCGTCTCTCTCTCTCTCTCAGACGGAGGGCGTGCGGGTTTCAGTGGAGCTGCTGTCAGAGAGCGTTCAAAGTCCGCTGCTGTTCGTGGTCAGACAGAAACAGGCGGTTCTGTCGTTTCAGGTTCCACTCATTCTCAGAGGCTTGTGAGTACACACCTGTCGCCATCACACCTGTAGCGGGGCGTGTCCGACGACAATCTCATCTCAGTTTAACTTCAACTCAGATATGATGGGAGTGAACTTTGACCTTCGTTCAAGCGAAGCGATGTTTTTCTGGTGTCACTTCCTCTTGTGTTCACATGTCGATACGATTGAGTGTGATGTGTTCAGGTATCAGAGGAAATATCAGTACACTCAGGTGGGCCGGACGCTGTGCCAGCCGCCCACTAAAGCCGTGTCAGAGATGCAGTTCTTCTATGTGGACGTGTCGACGCTGTCCAGCGCTGGGGTTCACTATCAGCTGCGTGTCAGTCGCGTGGACAGCTTCAATCTGCTGTGAGTCACTCATGTGGCCAAACACAATTCATTCTGCTGTTGAATCAGGTCAAGCTCAGCTGAAAATGTAAAGGAGGTTTTATTCTTGTAGCGTGTAGTGTGCAGTGAGCGCTGATGCACTTTTCTCTCTGTGTTTACAGGACAGACAAGAAATTCTGCTTCAACGCAACGCCATCCCAGCCCCAGGTTCACACACACTTTCATTTGACACGAGGCCTTTTTCGGGTCTTTAGTGCTTTCGTTTTGCATTGTGTAGAAATAAATCAAGTGTTAAATCTCAACACAGAGTAAAATGTCAGTCCTGTGGTGTCCTACTCGTGTGTTTTATAGCGGCACAAGTGTGTAATGAATCTGTGTGTGTGTGTGTGTGTGTGTGTGTGTGTGTGTGTGTGTAGTTCTTTAAGTATGTGTTTCCTGATGGTGTGGACACGGTGATCGTGAAGATAAACTCACAGAAGAACTTTCCCTGTTCAGTCATGTCTATACAAGACATCCAGGTGAGAAACAACACACACACACACACACACACACACACACACACACACAGTCAGATATGTGAAAACATCCGTCTCTCTCTCTGTTTGTCTAGTGTCCTGTTTTTGATCTGGATAATAATGTGGCATTTATTGGCATGTATCAGACTATGACCACCACTGCTGCTATCACAGTCCAGGTAAAACACTCACACACACACACACACACATGTCTGGTTTATTATCCCCGTGGGGACAGTCCATAGGCGTAATGAGTTGTATACTGTACAAACTATATTTTATCCCCTAACCCTATCCCTAAACCTAAAGATCATAGAACACTTTTTGCATTTTTAGATTTGTAAAAAATATTGTTCTGTACAATTTATAAGCTTTTGTGCCCATGAGGACCTCAATTTTGGTCCCCACAGTGACACGAGTCCCCATGTGTTGGTGTGTATTCAGGTTTAGGTCCCCACCGGGATATACAAACATGAACACACACACACACACTCTCACACACACACTCTCACACACAGACACACTCACACACACACACAGGGTCAGTGTGTGTGATTTGTGAGTTGTGTGTCTTCCAGAGGAAGGACTTTCCCAGTAACAGCTTTTACGTGGTGGTGGTACTGAAGACTGAAGATGAGGCGTGTGGAGGACCGCTGAGGTTCTACCCCCTCTTACCTGGTTAGACCAATCACAGCGCACATCACACTGCTCAGGGGTCATTACAGCCTCACTTCACTCTCTCTGTGTTTCAGATGAGCTGATGGATGCTGGAAATCGCAGTAAAACTCTGGATGTGATTGTGTCTCCTGCTATCAACTGTGAGCTCAACACCATCTACTGTGTCTATTCATCCGTTCATCCGTTCATTCGTTGTGTGTGTTTGTGTCTTCAGCTGACGTGTATGTGATGGGAATGCTCTTCTGTCTGGGGATCTTCCTCTCCTTCTATCTGCTGACGTTTCTTGTGGCGTGTGTGGAGAATAAGAGGTAAGACATGTGACTGTCCATCACCAGAGAGAGCCCCTCCCCTCATGATTAATAAATGTCGGTGCCATTATTTCCAATAATTAGAGTAAGGACTTAATCGCAGGAACATGTTTACATGACGTGAGCAAACCTCTTGACTCCCGTTTACATGAATGTTTAAAAGTAGTTTTAAAGTCACACGTGTCTCTTTGTGCAGCGCGAGGTGCGCAGTTTTAAAGTCACACGTGTCTCTCAGTGCAGCGCGAGGTGCGCAGTTTTAAAGTCACACGTGTCTCTCAGTGCAGCGCGAGGTGCGCAGTTTTAAAGTCACACGTGTCTCTCAGTGCAGCGCGAGGTGCGCAGTTTTAAAGTCACACGTGTCTCTCAGTGCAGCGCGAGGTGCGCAGTTTTAAAGTCACACGTGTCTCTCAGTGCAGCGCGAGGTGCGCAGTTTTAAAGTCACACGTGTCTCTCNTCTGGGATTATGGTGTTGAAGGCCGAGCTGAAGTCTACAAACAGGATCCTGACGTAAGTCCCTGGTCTGTCTAGGTGTTGTAGGATGTAATGCAGTCCCATGTTTACTGCATCGTCCACAGACCTGTTTGCTCGGTAAGCAAACTGGAGGGGATCAAGAAGTGGTCTGGTGATGTCCTTCAGGTGGGCCAGTACAAGTCTCTCAAATGACTTCATGACCACAGATGTTAAAGCAACAGGCCTGTAGTCATTAAGTCCAGATATTTTGGGTTTCTTCTGTACAGGGATGATGGTGGAAGCGTTTGAAGCATGAAGGGACTTCACACTGCTCCAAAGATCTGTTAAAAATATTTGTGAAGATGGGCGACAGCTGCTCTGCACAGACTTTCAGGCAGGAGGGTGAGACATTGTCTGGGCCTGGTGCTTTTCTGATCTTTTGTTTGCGGAA
>NC_079903.1:23512790-23517790 GCF_024868665.1 Triplophysa rosa | reverse complement strand
CCAAACAGAAATGTTTTTTAATCAAATAAAGCTTTTTTATCATTTCAACTAACTTTTCAGCCCACAATAGCCAACTGAATTAACCAGTCTTACTAAATGAGCAAAGCTCGTTCACATCTTTCATTCTCTGTGGTTCACTTTAAATTATCTCTTATATTCGCTAGTGACTGAAAAGTTCAATAGTTTAAATGAATCGGTTCAAATGAGTCATTCGTGTGCGAGTCGTTCTGTGTGTTCATACTGGCGAACTCTCTGTGTACAGTATACGCTGATTCAACGATCCAACTGCACAGCTAAAGACATTACAATGATGGACGTCATGTTAATTTAATAAATTTCAAGAAATTAAACGTACTTGGATGCAAAACAAACAGCCGTGAAACACAGACTGTCTCTTGTTCTGCATCTCTTTTTAGCGCCTCAGTGTGCTGATAACGAAACAGCGCCTCCACTGTGGCGTAATGTCGCAACTGCAGTTACAAATGACAGTCTGTTAAATGCACGCAGCATCTCTTGTGAAGACTCACAACATAATTTAATCCAGTCAGACACCACAGAGCCGCTTCAAATTGAATATACCCCATATCGATATTAACGATATTGTCTAATCCCGCATCGTGTTGAAAAAATATATCGATATATCTTAAAAATCGATATATCGCCCAGCCCTACTCACGGCTAATAAATAATGAAGCTTTTATCTGATAAAGTTACTGGTAGATGTAGTAGGGAGGGCTTTAACTGTCCCAAAGGCAGCATTCGTTTGTAACAAAGAAGCTGCTAACGTTACAGGTGGAAGCTAAATACTGTGGGACAACATTTCAATCAACCAATCAGATTTGAGGGATTAGTTACACTTCACGTTAAGATTAAGTTAACCAAGGCTCTGTGCCTCTACACCTTTATTATTCATCTATCATTTCCCTCTGATTTAAGGGATATGGTTATGGTTAGAGTTTGGAGTGGGTGTTGTGAATTCAATCCCCTTATTTCTTTTCTTTTTGGTCAACACTACCCTCCCCACAATTCTAGGTTCACCATATTCCTATATTTCCATTAAATACTATGCTGCACTACATTACCCATAGTGCTTTGCACCATGTCTTTAAATAGGCCTCATTTCCTGCTATTGTTCTTTGAATTGGTGATGTGGGGGTGCTAGAGCTGAAGCAACCTGTCCTTCAAGGATGTGTAATGTAAATTTGGATTATTATTTGTATTTGTGTATATTACTAACGTCAATAGTATTTATACTTACTTTTGAATTGTTTTGTTGATTGTATTTACCTATATGGATTGTTTGGTTGTATGTGTTCCTAAATTTTATTATATTGATTTGTAGTGACATCGAACCACATCCTGTCCAACCCAAGTCATTGTTTTTCATCTTCTGCTGACCTCCTTGACTGTCGTGTCTACATGTGATTGCCTGTTGAAGATTATTTGTGCATCTGCAACTGATCCGGTCTTGCATATCAAATTGATGAAAATTCAATAAAGAAGAGAAAAGGAGGTGTTTCTCTCCCATGTTTTTAATGGAACACGCCACCGTAGGGCTGTGCGATTTGGGGAAAATATCTAATTGCGATATTTTTGACAGACATTGCGATTGCGATTTGATTTGCGATTTTAACTTTTCTAATTCAAGCTTCAGCTCAATATTGTTGTGTGGAGCACAATATGGGTATAGTTACCCTGAAAGAAAACAACAACAAAACACATTACAGAAATTCTAATTGTTTCCATTAAAACCATTACAAAATTAATTTTTGTAGTGTGTTTTGGGCATTATTCAAATATTGGTTCCCAACTTCCAGATTACATCACACCAATAGAATCCAAATACCAGTGTACACTATTATAGTTTCCATTAAAACAAATACAACTCCCATTGTAACCCTTAAATCCATAACATTTTCTATTGTGTTAGTGAATTATTAAAATAGTTCATTTATTGATTTATTATTGTTTAAGTATGTGGGATCTTTTAAAACCATTAGAATCTTTAATTTCATCCAAGTGAAATTAGCAAAACAGTTAGATAGAATTTACATTTGTTTGAAATGCGGAGCTAGGCGTGAGTTGACACAGGGTGCGCGCGTGCGTCAAGCCTCGTCCATATTGCCAGATGCCCGTGTGGAGCCGGACTCAAGTACTATAAACGTCATTACGAAACAGGCAGTGTGTGCGCGTCAAGTTAAAACGGCTCGTCCGCGAGACGCACAACGCGGGGAAGAGTCGCGCGAGTATGACACAGGCTGTGTGTGCGGTCTTCTGAATTGGACGGTTCTTTAGTATTTATTTGCCTAATGATCGATCTGACTCTGCAGATGCCATAATAACACACACTCTCTCTCTCCTGCCTTCTGTTTGTTTTTTTAATGACGGACATTTACGCAGTTGGCTGGGGCAGTGCTGATTAGGCATAACGGAGGTGCGCTCACTCAGTTGGTTAGCAAGAATGCCACTCAAAGCGGGCTTGGAACAGACGCGTTTCCTATTTTTCACATCGCTTCCACATCGCAGCCTCTCGCGATTAGCAAATCGCAACGTCTCACATCGCGATTGATTCGATTTCGATTAATCGTTCAGCCCTACGCCACCGAGTCCTACATATTCTGAACTGTTGATACACATAACATCAAGTATCCAAGAGTGGGTGTAGACTTTTTCTACAAAAATTAGGGCTGTGCAATTAATCGAAAATTAATCATAATCGTCAATTTTGGCTTCAACAATTACAAAAACAAAATAATCGAGGTAAAACGATTATTGTGCTGCATTCCATTTAGCAAGGATCCTCTCTTTTCTTGTGGTATAAATCCACAGTGCACCCTTTTCCTTTACAGTGTTTCAGCTGTGCTATTTCTTTACATTTATTTTGCAGTTGAATTCACAGTTTAAAAGCCAAGTTTTCATTTTTCTATGTTGTTTTAAAAGTTAACGAGTAATCGTGTTAAATAATCGGGATCTCAATATTGGCCAACATAATCGTGATCATGATTTTTGTCATAATCGAGCAGCCCTAACAAAAATGTTGTCAACAATGTTGCCATAACAACATCTCTTACTTGGCCAAATCTGTTCAAGCGAGATGGTGGAACCCAGTGACCTGAAGAACTCCACAGCAAAACAATTACAAAGTATTGTGTGTTTTGGGCCATATTCGATTTAAATTGAATCTTTTAAAAGGGATAAGATATGCTCTGTCTCTACTTCTTCTCACTGGAAGCTGCTGTCTCTGTGAGCTCCGGCTCTTCTCCTCTGGGCTGTTCTCCTTGAGCTCTGCTCTTGAGTTCTGCCCTCACTTCATTCTCTTCCTTTTTACTTGAGCTTTGGGGTTCAGGCCACTAGGCCATGCTTCCAGGCTGTCCTCTTTCTTCTACACTTTATTTGCACTTACATCTAATTTTCAACATTTCATTTATTTAAATGATTTTAAATGATTCAGTGGTTAATCTTAATATGAAATGACAATTATTATATCTGTTAAACTAAAAAATTCATAAAACCACTATCCGAATCTGTGAGCGTCGGCAGGCAACCCCCTTGGCCTACTGTATTATATATACAGTATATATATATATATATATATCTAGGCCTACAGTAGCATATATTTGCACCTCAGTATTGTAGTACATTATAAAACAGCATGCAATAATAACATTTTGAGTGTAAATTATCATATTTATTAAATGAATGCCACATTATTGGGATAGTTAAAGCCCTCTTTACCCTACCAGATAAACGATTCATTATTTATTACCCGTGAGGTGTTTTATTTCCTCTTTCGGAACGTTTTCTTTATTTGTGCTGAAAACAAACGCCTTTCCTCTCTGATTAGTAATGGGAAAAGGAGAAGAACACGTTTGGCAATAGGTGGATTCGAACCCCTTCGATCGGAGCTAAAGCTATTCTACGGTACGGGGTCACTACTCCTGTACACAGTGCATTTTGTCCGTTGTCTGCTTTCTTGTTAACCGGCGAAACAGCCAAAGTTTGAAAATGAGTGAGGTCCGGGGTGGGGTGTGAAACCTAATATTACCAATAAATGCTATAAATTATTCAACATGAATAAATATAATGACTAATAAAGTTAACAAATGATAAACTTATATATCTATGGACAGGGCTTAATACTGTGGCTAGAGGTTTTATGAAACCACTTTTATTACTGGTTGATTTCGCTCCGCGACGAGCAGGCTTTGACCTGTGTTGGTCCAGACTCCAAATTGGGAGGCGGACGGGGCGGCGTCATTAACCCATACACCACTCAAGCTGACATACGAAAGGCATCTTTTAATTATTTAGTGTCTCTGCTAAAACAATAAATCACAAGAACGAGCGATAAATGATAAATCAGATTATTAAATATCTATATCTAATAGCTTGTTGAGGACTTTCACTAGCCGTCAAGCACAAATAGATAAGTGGAACTTTCGCATGTTACATGCATTGTGATGGCAAAGAGTCTAGAAATGGAAGGCAACCCCCTAGGCCTACAGTAATGGTTTAACCCTACCGCTCAGCAGCCAATAGCAACTCATCACACTTACATGTTCAAACTGGTCAAGTGGCCGGATGGCTCAAAAACACGCGAAATTGACGTCTGACTTCATGCGTCGAGAATACGTGTTGTTTACGCGTCGATTTTACACACATAAACTACACGTACTCTACGCGCAAACAACACGTATTCTGCACGCAAACAATGCGTTCTTGACGAGTTGCTGACGTGTTATAATTTGCACGTTTTTGACCCTCCTGGCTTTCCATAGGCAAACACACACGCGCACGCACACACACGGGCGTGCACACACACACACACACACACACAAACGTGCGCACGCACATGTGTGATGTTTTTAAGAATAGCAGTAAATCAGGTGTGTTGGTGACATTACGTCGCAGTGACATCAGCAGTGAATGATGTTGTGTGTGATTACTGGTATGATCACGTATGACACATAACAAGAGAAAGTGTTTCCTTCATATCTCTG
>NC_079903.1:23493631-23507839 GCF_024868665.1 Triplophysa rosa | reverse complement strand
CACACACAATCCATCAGACAGACACAAGATCACACACAACACACACACACAATACATCAGACAGACACAAGATCACACACAACACACACACACACACACACACACACAATCCATCAGATAGACACAAGATCACACACAACACACACACACACACAATCCATCAGACAGACACAAGATCACACACAATACACAACACACACACACACACACACACAATCCATCAGACAGACACAAGATCATGCTCCTGCAGAAACGTGTTGTGACCCACAGTATTTCTGCACACAACCTGTAGAGAACCACAACAACCACAACCCAACAACTGCCCATGAGAGACATGAGATCTCTTTAATGTCTCAGTTATTTCTCCTAGACGTCAAAGAGATTACATGGAGAGCAAATGGAAACTTCAAGTCTCAGATATTTCTCCTGAGAAAAAGAGTCAGAAATGTGTCTGTCATTTATTGTTTGAGAAGAGATGTCAACAACAGCTCAGATTCGTCTCGTCTGCGATCAAAAGTCAATATTAGTGAAGATCTCAAATGATCAACTCAAACATTCTCATCACATTGACACCTCACAATCTTCATTCATTTACACCTCCAGACTCTTCATGTGTTTACACAATTACACTCATTTCATTCTGTGAGAACTCCATCAAATCTCCTGAGCTATAAAAGAGCAACATCTGAGCAATAACACTTTTCTAATATAATGTTATAGAAACTGAATTAATAACACATTTATTTGCAAACCATTAACACCTTTCAATAATATTTTTGCAGTATATACGTTTTGACAATATTCAAGATCTGACTGAACCTTCTGTATGTAAATGAATAATTTCTACTGAATTTTGAAATAAAAAAGTCCAATTAATTTTTTTTATTTATTTATCCCTAATTCAATTAACGACCGTGTGCTGGTGTGTACAGTACAGACTGATCTGATAATAAATCATTTACAATAATAACCATGAACCGTTCTATACAACTCAACACAATCATAGAAACTGCAAAAAAACTTACATAATATCTGCAAAATGTCTTAAGATAGCAAGCCTTGTTTACTAAAGTAAATATACAAAATATTTTTTGTTTTTCAATGAAAACAAGAACAACTGTGTTAGGTCATTTTGCTTATCACATTTACATTTCTGCATTTGGCAGACGCTTTTATCCAAAGCAACTTACATTGCATTGTATTATATATTTGTTTCTGAGTATGTGCAATCCCTGGGATGGAACCCATGACCTTGATGCTGCTAGTGCCGCTCTAACCACTGAGCCACAGGAAAGCTTAACAAGTGTATCTTGACCTAATAATGTTGTAGAAACTGGAAAACAAGTCAAATACTGTGGCATTACCAGGAAAACAAACATTTAACATGACTTCTATTGTGTTTCTTTGATTGTGTGTGTGTGTGTGCGTGTGTGTGTGTGTGTGTGTGTGTGTGTGTGTGTGTGTGGTTATTTTTATGCACGAGGTGGAGGTCACACTGGTCACGTGATCTTTGTGGCTCCCGCGTGCCAAACGAAGTGTTTAGATTTTACACTAGTCAAGTAAAATTTACTGTACACAAACATCACACTGTTCTGTTCACAACACAACACAACACAACAAAAGTACGACAACACGCCCAACATTAACACAACACAGCACATCAACTGAACACAATAATAAAACACTTTAAAAACTCCTTTATGCTAACTGTATAAAGTGCAGCTATATAAAAAGCTCGGTAACGACACAAACAAACACAGCAGCGCATCGCGACGCTCCCGTTAAACGCGAGCTGTCTGCGATATGACGCGACGCGACGCTCGCTCTGAGAATATGAAAGAAAGTTCACAAACACGCACAGACTTTTCCTCCGTCACTAAAATCATGTTTTTGGACACACGGAACGACATGTAAGCTTTTGTGGGGGACTTACAGCACGCAGAGGGCGTACGCGCCGCTCACGCTTTCACTGTCCCGCACCAGGAAACTCCCGTCGCGCCCCGCGCGCGCCAGCAGCTCCTCCGCCGCAGCGCGACTCAGATCCCGGTGATACCAGAGCGGCGGAGCCGGACACACACCGGCCATCACGAGACCGAGCGAGGCACTCCCGAATAAAGGCCGGTGACGCTCCAGATGCCGCGGGCCGCGCGTCCGACGCAGCGCTCGAGCACTCACGGCGTCAGAGTTTGTCCTGCTTTCCCTACAGTTCCTGAAAAACCTCCACCAGACAAAACACACACTCACAGTGACACTTACACACACCCGACAGCAGGGGCGCTCACACTCACCCGAATACACACACACACACACACACACACACTAACACAAACTAACATTCACCGACACACGTTACACACAGACAGTGTCACAGTTTCGTCCCAAGTACTGTTGAAATAGTACTTAAAAGTATTCTTAAAATCCTTAAACTTTGCTTGAGTACGCTATACGTTTTTTTACTATATAAAAAACGTAAAGTATACTTATTTAGCAGCCTGTTCGAGTGATGTTGAGAGACATGTTGTGTTAATAAACTTTTCACTCAACTCAACTTTACAGAGATACAGACCCCGGCCCGAGACAACTAGCCCCCATCTCCCCTAAAAACCCCATCTGACGTCATCATCAGTGAACCACAGTCACCTGAGCTCACACATCAGTCTTGTTATTATTATCATTTTTGTTTGTTTGTGTGTTTTTTCTTTTTTCCTTCTAATGTGTGAATTTATTGTTTATAAACATTTATAATGGACATGTTAATGTTTAATAAAAAAAATATTAATAATAAAAAAAGAGCTCACACATCACGCAGGGGCGGACTTACCATTAGGTAAAGGTAGGCAATCGCCTGGGGCCCCGAGCTACCAAGGGCCCCCAAAAGGAAGGGGTGGACTTAACCAATAAGCCATGTCAGCAGCCACGTAGAGCCCCAAGTAATCATCAAAATAGTCGGGATATCCCTGTTAACGTTTTACGTTATTACATCAGGCACTCCCCCCATTATAGATTAGAGTGGACCATTCCATTAGCACCGTATATGCGCGAGACGAGTTCGACACCAGCTAGAGAAAGTTAACGCAGCGGCGGAGTTATGGCCAATTTATGGTTCTGCGTAGGACCTACGCCATAACCTACAGCATAGCCTACGCAGAGCCGCGTACCCTGTGCGTACCCTACGCCGTAGCCTGACGCGCACCTCTCCAAAAATGTAACAACGCGTCAACTCAACGCGAACCCTACACCCTACTCAACAATATCTAAATGAACACATAAAAATCCAAAATGTGGACAAGACTTAAGTTTAATTCAAACTTTTTCGTTGTAAGGCCCCCTTTGTGTTAAGTGCATCGCTTTGCGGCCCCCCATATAAAGACGTATAATCTTAAACTTAGAATTTTAATTAAACCAAAAACATTCAGTTATACAATGCTGGAACCTCAATTCTTTTGGTTGGTGGTGTCATTTTTCTGATGTTTGATTGCATAAACTCTATGATAAATTTCTATATTGCATAAAATGCCACAAAATCTGTGGCCCCCTGGATCCATCTTGGGGCCCCCAGTTTGAGAACCACTGCACTAGCATACACACAAAACATCGGCGAAGAAGAGCAAACCCGTGAAAACACAAAGAGCCAACTAGCGTTTCGGCGGTGTAATTGCAGTACGACGCACACTCTCAACGCAGAACCATAAATGTTCACGACGGCGTCGTCTACGTACGTAGGCTACGCCGGTCCTACGCAGAAGTAAAAATCGCGCTTTAGTAGAACTGCCCACAGCGAGAGGGTCATTGTGTGGTACATTAGCTGCAAAACGAAGTAAAAGTCGCAGGGAAATAAAACAACAAAGAACGCAGCTACACCAGCGGAGAGGAAAAAAGACGATTTACAAAAGATTGTTGCCAAAGTCTCTGCTTTTCCCCTCACAATCTCCTCCGCAGCAGCAGCGCCTCTCTCTCCCGCCAGACACAGCGCTCTCCCGGCCACGAGCAATGATGATGTGCCCGTGAGTATTAGTGGTGGGCGATACTGCAAAATTTGGTATCGATCCGATACCAAATACATATAGGGTCAGTATTGCCGATACCAATACCAATACGATACTTTTTACTTAAAAAAAATACTTTTGTGTAGGGGAGAGCAGTATGTCATTGTTTCTCAGGTGAATGAATGATCAATTCTTTAGACAATATTTTTTATAAATGTATTGAAGTCACAACGCTTCTCTTCCTCTCGGCCATCCTGATCTCTCATTCAATGTGCTATCAGCTTCGCTCACTCAGTTCGCGGCTCCTCGGCGCGTTGTGTCAGTGAGTCACGTGATGACACAACAACGAATCGCAGCAGGGGGGGGAGGAGTAGCAAAGTGGGCCAGGATGTGAAAGCAGCGTTTGCTCAGGATTGTAGAGGTAGAAGACACGAACAAAGTATAATGAACGTAGAGGTGAGATATTTAAATTAAAATATCGATTCAATTACAATTGTATCGATCTGATACCAATACCAGTGTTGGCATCGATACTATCGATATTTAGATCGATCCGCCCACCCCTAGTGAGTATTTCTCCATGAACACCGACAACAGTTATCATGACTGACGACCAAAACATCTGTCAAACAAAGAGGGAGAGGACCAGTTCAAAGGTAGAAAGGTTGTTTGACTCCGCTGCGCAGGCCGATGGGCACATAAAGACATTATATAATAACGTCAGTGCAATGCTAACGATTCATACTGTACGCACTAGTACAGACATTTGGTCACATTTAAATGCACGAAAGGAGGGAGAGAGGGCACACTTTGTAAATAGTAATCCCAGATCAGGGTTTTTCCTGCATAAAGAAATTGGAGGCGGCCGCTTCAATCAAATTTCGTGCCGCCTTAGACTCGTCAAAAATATGTCGAGTGTCTTCACAAAAACACTGCGTGCATTATTAAACAGATTGTCATTTGTAACTGCAGTTACGCCACAATGGAGGCGCTGTTTGGTTACCAGCAGTGAGACGCTGAAGAGTTCAGTAAAAGAGCTTAATTAGGAGCTGTGTTAGCTGTGTTTCACGGCTCTTCAGGAGTTTTACGTTCAATTTACATTTTCTTGAATTTCTTGAAAAGATTTCCTAAACTAACGTGCTGTACATCATTCTAATGTGTTTCGCTGTGAAGTTGGCTCGTTGAATCAGCGTTATTCTGTACACAGTGAGTTCGCCAATATGAACGCACATGGCGATCGGAACGACTCGCACACCAATGACTCATTTGAACCGATTCGTTTACACAGAATGTAAGAGATCAGTGAATCGTTCAAAGCTCAGTGAACTACAAGAGAACGTAGGGTGTGAATGAGCTTTGCTCATTTAGTTAGACTGGTTACTTACTTACTGGGCTCAAAAGTCTTATAAAAAAGGCTTATATTAAAATTTTTAACTTTTCTGTTTGATTGAATAAATTTAATGCTTTATATAATTTATTAGTTTTCATTTAATCATTTTTTTTAGAACTTTAATATGTGTTTTGTTAAGACACTTATCCCATGTTTTTCATTTGGGAATCCATTATATTTTTTAATTAGTCAGTATCTGTGTTTATTAAGCTTAGTTTTCCCCTGTCACTTTCAAAAGAAGTGTCACATATTTAAATAACAGTGTGACGAACACGCTTCAGTAAAAATAAATCTGTCAGATTATGCTGAAGATCAAATGAAAGTTCAACTGCAATTGTATTCATATTTAAATAAGCTTTTTTATTTTTTACGTTCAGTTTAGTTGATTTTTTAGCAACACTGTTGTTATGTGCTTTTGTCATTCTATTGCTATATTGGTGTCATTTTTTTAGTTTAGTTATTTTTTCCAGTTAATAATTTTTAGTGCCTTAAATTTAACACTTGAAAATATAAAGTTGTGTATTTTGTTGTCATTGTGTATATTACTTGTTTTTATGTATAATGTTTGATAATGCCAATAAATTACTGTAAAGTGAAAATACATTTTGTTGTTATTTGTCATTTTAATTTGATTTATTTTTGGTACAATGTTTTCTGTTCTGGTCACTGCTGGTGTTGTGTGTTATTGATGTGTTTGTAATGCGGTCTCACAATCAGAGTTATGATCAGTCTGTCAAAATATTTCTATATAACGTTTTCTATGTAGAAATAGTCATATTTATTTCTGATGGTAACTGGACAGAAACAACAACTCTGACATCTACTGGACACAAAACTCAATGTCCATGAGAATGTTTGTGTAAACATGTCCGCTGCAGCATTTAGAAAACTGGATTTGAGATTGTGACAGAAGCAGACAGTGTGTCCATGTTTGGTCTTTGCTCTTGTGTGTTTTCAGCAGGTCGTTCTCAAGGCCAACAGCATCATGAGAAGGGCAAACAGGTGAAGGCTCGTCGCCAGGGTAACCGTCTCCGCAGCACCAGACAGGTAGAATTCAGCCACTTTCTGATTGGGATTGGGCCCCGTGAACCACATCTGCATGCAGCGGCCGCTGTCTTTAGAGAGAGCGGTGTACTTGTATGAATTGGACCAGATCTTCTCACACATGCTCTGAGCGGTGGGGAAGACCTCTGACCAGAGGCTGCACTGAGAGTCCCTCGGACACCGGTTAGTGCCTGAGAGAGACAGACGGGTGAGAATGGATTCCACACGCAGACCAAAAAGCAAATGAGACGCATGAAGGATGAAGGAGAAATGAACCTGTGCTCCAGTCCCATCCCTTATGCCAGTTCTCCTTACAGGTGAAGTCATTCTGACAGTCCTTGTACCAGCTCTCACAGTCCTCCAAACACAACGGCACGTCCAGGATTCTCTCCTTCCTCCACGACTCATCTGCCTGTGCAACACATTCACAACAACAGAATAGTTCAGCCAAAACGTTCTGTCTGACTCGGACATGAATCAAATGGGCATACCGGCTGTATCCAGGGTCCCAGGTGAGGCGAGCACTCATAGAAACACGTGTCCTGAATGAAATGCTTCTTACATCTGTCACTCATGATGCCACAGTGATTCCAGTTAAAGTTATACAGGTATGAATTATCCTGATGGGCCTCCTCCGTCGTGTTTGCTGTGCAGCAGGCGTTGTCCTTCCACGGTTCACACTGACAATTCAATTCAATTATGAAATGAAATTCAATGCCATTCTTTTAGATTAGATGAGATTAGATTTAATGCCATTCAACAGTTTTTTTCTATGAATTAAGATTTCAAACTGAAACGTGTGCGTGTGTGTGTGTGTGTGCGTGCGTGCGTGTGTTACTCAGACAGAGAGAGAGTTGTGTTTGGTGTTGTGACTCGTGCCTGCTGATAGAGCTGTCCCTCGGGTCTGGGCTCTGATAGCTGATGTTTGCCAGTCATACACATGTTGAGTTTGTCTACAGAAGACGCACGACAAGACAGCAAAGCTGTCAGAAACACCAGGAACAACATCAGCCTTCAGAGAGAGAGAGAGAGGGAGAGAGAGAGAGACACAGAGAGAGAGAGAGAGAGAGAGAGAGAGAGAGAGAGAGAGAGAGAGAGAGAGAGAGAGAGAGAGAGAGAGAGAGAGAGAGAGAGAGAGAGAGAGAGAGAGAGAGAGAGAGAGCGAGAGAGAGAGAGAGAGAGATGAGATGAGAGAGATGAGAAGAGAAGAGAAGAGATGAGATAGAGAGAGGAACAAGAGGAGATGAAGCGAGAGAGAGAAGAGAGAGGAGAGAGAGGAGAGAGAGGAAGAGAGAGAGAGAGAGAAGAGAAGAGAGAGAGAAAGAGAGAGAGAGAGAGAGAGGAGAGAGAGAGAGGAGAGAGAGAGGAGAGAGACGGAGAGAGAGAGAGAGAGAGAGAGAGAGAGAGAGAGAGAGAGAAAGAAGAGAGGAGAGGGAGAGAGAAGAGAGAGAGAAGAGAGAGAGAGCGAGAGAGAAGAGAGAGAAAGAGAGAGGAGAGGAGAGAGAGAGAGAGAGAGAGAAGAGAGAGACGAGAGAGAGAGAGGAGAGAAGAGAGAGAAGAGAGAGAGAGAGAGAGAGAGGAGAGAGAGAGAGAGCAGAGAGAAGAGGAGAGAGACGAGAGAGAGAAGAGAGAGAGAGAGAGAGAGAGGAAGAGAGAGAGAGAGAAAGATGACGAGAGAGAGGAGAGAGGAGAGAGAGAGAGAGAGAGAGAGAGAGAGAGGGAGAGAGGGAGAGAGGAGGAGAGGAGAGGGAGAGGGAGAGGGAGAGGGAGAGGGACAGACAAATCAAGACTGATTATTTCAAGGTGGTTCAACAGATTTAGTTCTCATGTCCTTCTCACGGTCACTGAGAACTAAACACTGTTATTTTTCCCACTGTGATGATAGAATAACCAAACTCTAAAGCCGCACACTACCAAAAATCTGTATTCATCTGTTTATATGGTTGAGTAACCTGCTCAAAAAATGAAGTTCTGCTGAGCTATGGTCAGGTTCTGGTGAGTTAAATCCGAAGATGCTCTTCAGATCATTCTCAGATCACGCTGGAGAACATGAATCATGAGAGTTAAATCAAGTTGAATAAATAAGACTTGGTGTACCTGGAATGTGAAACCTCCATTTCTCTGACGGAAACCTCCAGCGGGTGTGAAACGTATTTCCATAAGTCTCTGAAGCACGCGTGTGAGAAACCTGCTGCTTCAGCTCGACCAAAGTTTACAGAGATGATAAGATGAAGATTGGACGCCCATCCCTCTCTCGCTGCAGGGCCAATGACAGCTCTACGGTCACCCTGACCTTCCCTTATGAACTCTTGGATCATCATATAACCTCTGGAATAAACACTTTTAATCTTTAACGTTACTACTCTAACATTAGTGACAAAGTGTTCTCCACGCATTAGACTAAAGTGTAGAGTATAACTCAACTCCACTAACTTTTATTGTCACATCACCACGTGTGCCGAGTGAAAGTCTTGGGTGCATATCCATACAAAGTAGATTGCAGTTGGACAGACAACTGTATGACAAAATATAATAAATAGCTGTACTGTTATTAGTAAAATGATCAACTGTAGTAAATAATACTGTAGTAGACTTAAAAACACTATAGTATTTAGGAACTGTACTACAGATTACTAGAGCAAATGGTGTAGTATACTACAGTATTGTTTTATACGAGTTCATTAAAAAAGGCCTGCGTTAACAGTTCAGGGTTCAAGCGTTATTAAATGTGTTCAAATAAACTTTACACATGTTTTCCCATTTGATTTAAGAGTAAAATCCCATCTCTCACACCTATCAACTTCTGTGTCTGACCATGGGGGTGCGTCCCAATGTGAAGGCTGTGCACTTCGAAGGCTGCATACGTCATCAAGGTACAAAAAAACACACAGGCTGCATCCGAAATCGCCTACTTCCTTACTATATAGTAGGCGAGAATGAGTATGAGTCATGAACGGTATGTCCGAAACCTCAGTGTGCACAAAACAGTAGGCGAGAAATACCCGGATGGTCTACTGCTTCCGCTGAGATTGGTGAGTGTGGATCGGATGGACACTTCTCTATCCCATGATGCCACAGGAGCTGAGCAACGGTCACATTTCAAAAGTAAATCAAATAAATATAGCAGAAAACTTTAAGACAGACGTCTGTTTTTAATGTAAAAGTGCCAATAAATGAATTTCTCGTGACTAAATGATGTTTTTATCAACTCACAGGTGTAGGTTGTTGTTAATACGTCATAGGTCAAAGGGCATACGGGTCACATGACCATAAAACATGGCGGACGCAGTATTCCGAATTGTATTCATACTACAGTACACCCACTCATACTATATAGAAGGTAGTGTTTTGACGGCCGATAGGGAGCTACTTATTCAGATTCAGTACTGTCACAGTATGTGATTTCAGACGCAGCCACACATGATGAAATTAACATTTATTCCTCAAAAGACACAATCTCTGTAGTTTCATTCTTGCCTTGAAATGTAACAGCTGCTTATCTAAAAACTTTAAATAATACAGCTCAATGACGTATGCAGCCTTCACATTGGGCGCATGACGTCTAAAGTATCGCGAAATTTAGATGTCATTCGTCTATCGGACTGCGCAGCGCCTAATTTTGTGTGTTTTATATATTTCGATATTTATTTGACTTAATTCAGAGCTGTAGTGTGTGTGTGTGTGTGCAGGATTGTGTCAGTGCGTCTGGCAGGGAGCGGAAAGTGAGTGAGCGAATACACAGGCGGAACTTAAAGCTTTAGCAGATGTTTCCGGGGAACTCAGCGCAACAGCAACTTCCGCTGTGTTTACGTTTGAACTTTCTTCACTTCTGCAGGTAATTAATCAA
Organism: Triplophysa rosa; assembly: GCF_024868665.1. Taxonomy (NCBI): domain Eukaryota; kingdom Metazoa; phylum Chordata; class Actinopteri; order Cypriniformes; family Nemacheilidae; genus Triplophysa; species Triplophysa rosa. Next base: position 23,497,572 of record NC_079903.1, on the reverse strand, counting down.
TAATATAATAACAAAACCTCTAAACAAATGCAAAAAACAAAACACGTACACACGAATGTTGAGCCATTTTTTCGGTGTCTTTACTATTTGTTGTTTTTGTTAAACGTACGTTAACGCGTCTCACAATAAAGTAACGTTAGTCCAGGGATGCATGAGATGGTAACACCGTGATATGTATGTAAATATATGGACCATGATATTTAGTGTTCTACAGTACTACAGTTAATATCATAGTAACCTTAGCGATTATTTACCATATTTTTTATTGTAGTAAAAAATGTATCCCGTTGTTTTTGTTGTTTGTTGCGGAATCATGGTACAGCACTACAAATACCATAGGTAAATCTCCTGTTAATTTGTGGATATTTATTTGTAGTAAAACCATGGTTAATTGTTGAAAGGGTACTACAATGGTACATGCAAAAAAAAAACACATGTAGCTGTGTGTGTGTGTGTGTGTGCGCGCGCGTGTACGTAGACATGTCCACGCTCTTCCCATCTCTGTTCCCACGTGTGACTGAGTCTCTGTGGTTCAATCTGGACCGGCCGTGTGTGGATGAAGCTGAATTACACCAACAAGAACAACAGCACCAGACCTGGGTCAGTACAAGTACCGTGTGTGTGTGTGTGTGTGTGTGTGTGTGTGTGTGTGTGTGTGTGTGTGTGTGTGTGTACTGATTGTTCTGTGTCTACAGTTACAGAATATCGCAGAGAAAGACAACAATCTGATGCCCATCGGACGGCCGATCTTTGAGGTGAGTGTCTCATACTTTCAGATACAGAAATCAGAATCCTGAGATCCATCATGAAAACAAGAACACACACACTCTTATAAATCTAATGTTCCCTCATGCAAGACCTTCGATGAGGAAGAGGAGGAGGATGATGAAGACGAGGAGGACAGCGAGGAAGATTCAGAAGATGATGAAGACATGCAGGACATGGACGACATGAACATCTACAACGAGTTTCCTGATGATGGAGAGATCAATGAGGTCAAGAGACACACGCACACACTTCTCATCAGATGTACCTGTTGAATTCCTCATAATACACAAAACACGAGATCATTTATAAGAGGAACGCGTTTTGTTTTGTTTTGTTAGCACGATACACAATGATTTGAATGTTAACTTCAGTTGTGAAGAGATTTGAGTTTTGGTTTTAGGTAAATGATGTGAGTATCGCTCACTGACAGGTCGACATGGAAGGAGGCGATCAAGACCAGGACCAGTGGATGATCTAAACCCACATCAAGCGATCGCTCGTCCTCTGGAGCTTCAGATCTCTGCTCAGCGTGTGTGTCGCTGCTGAAGGATCCACTCGTGAAAAGATGCTTCGCAGGGTTTCTCTGTTCAACTGCTGCTGGTCACTGAAATCACTCTATCCTGCATTACGGGACATTCAGGTCTTTCTACAGATGCACACACAAGCAGGTCAGAAGGCATTCAGGTGTCTGATGTCAAGTATTTCTGTCTATAGCTGTGAGTGTTCCTGATGATGCAGCTCTTATCAGCGCTGTGAACTTTGTCTGTTGTCATGCGGCTAGAAAGTGAACTATGATTCTGATGCCGATTCATGTGAGAGCCGGTGAAGTTACTCAGTTACTTGACGTAAAATCACAACAGAACTCACTTTATCGTGTATTTGTGCTGTTTGTCTCGGTGTTTGTTTGTGCTTGTTTGATAATTGTGACTGTAAATAAATGCATAGTGAACTTTTCGTTATGTACAAATGGTCAGTTATTCATTCTTAATGTCCCGTGTGAATATAGGATGAAATAGCATTTATGTGGCGTCAAACCTTCTCACTAGTCGCTGTGATGGCTGAGGAATCATTCTTTTCATTCACTTCTCATCAGAATACTAGCGTATATTAGGGTCTGAATCAAAATAACAACAAACAAATCCCGATCCAGTCAAAAAAGTTAAACCTCTTAAAAAAGCTGTAAACGTGATGAGGTGAAAGTGTGCTCCTTCACTTGATGCCGAGGAAGGTGAGCTCAGCCATGCCGTCACGAATTCCTCGGATGTATTCCAGCGTGGCCCGGTGAACCCTCACCTCATAGAGGCCCGAGCGGCGAGCGTGACGCAGGAAATTTGGTGCTCCGGGAAAAATGACGTTGTCAGCTACGATGAGAGATCCTTCACCGAGAAGACCAGAGCCCTCCAACAGCTGCAGGTCAGGCAGATAACAGCGCTTCCAGTGATCCATAAACACCAAATCCAGACGCTCAACACCAAAGTCCTCACGTAAACGCGGGATCACTTCATCTGACGGACGCACCATCAGCTCCACCTGCCCCAAAACACCAAGAAAACCATTCATTCCTTCATTCATTTCATGCTGAAAATCTGCCGTATACGGTTTACATCACTTCTCTCATGCGTACGAAATGTGTGTCTTTCAACCCTGTCAGAAAGGAATTTTATGGAATACAATTACAACTGCAGTTCACAGAATAATTCTGTAAAAAAATGCTGTTTAAAATGGTAACGTTTTTATATGTTAGAAAATGTCACTAGAACAAAAATGTATTATTTGGTTAACAGCAAATCATTTTAAAATATATAGTAATCTTTCATTAAAAGTTAGGAACATCTTGCTGTTATGGATCGAAAACCGCAACTTACAAACCCATGTAAATTCATTTCTGAACTTCTTTTTTAGGCGCTCTATCATTTCTTTAACTTTAGTACAATTTAAAGACGAAACAATTCATTTAACAATCAATGCGTTGTGTTAAAATCGCACACAGTTACTGAACACAGTAGAAACAAATCTGTAGACATGAAAATAAAGAGCTGCGTTACGTGAAGAGAGACCTTCCGTACGAATGGCCTTTGAAGATAAAACTCCACGCTCATCTCACCATGTCATCGTCGAAACCCGCCAGACGAATGATCTTCTCCGCCACGGCAGCGTTTCGCTCATCCATCTCAACGGAGTAAATTCGGGCACCGATGGGCAGTGAGCGTGCCATGCGTACGGTGCTGTACCCACAGTGTGTGCCCAGCTCCAGTACAGTGAGCGGACAGTGATCCTGCAGTAACCGGTCCAGAATCTTACCTGCTCACACACATCACATCAACCACACGTATGACCAACAGCTGCCGATCCAAACACGTGTTGTAGTGTTTGTGTACACTGTGTATTGTGTGTGTGTACACTTTGTGTTTATTGTGTGTGTTTGTTTACACTGCGTTTTTATTGTGTGTGTGTACACTGTGTGTTTATTGTGTGTGCGCGTGTACACTGTGTGTTTATTGTGTGTGTGTGTGTGTGTGTACACTGTGTGTTTATTGTGTGTGTGTACACTGTGTGTTTATTGTGTGTGTGTACACTGTGTGTTTGTGTATACACTGTGTGTTTATTGTGTGTGTACAGTGTGTGTTTATTGTGTGTGTGCGTGTACACTGTGTGTTTATTGTGTGTGTGTGCGTGCGTGCGTGCGTGCGTACACTGCGTTTTTATTGTGTGTGTACACTGCGTTTTTATTGTTGTGTGTGTGTATACACTGTGTGTTTATTGTGTGTAGACAGTGTGTTTATTGTGTGTGTGTGTGTGTGTGTGTGTGTGTGTGTGTGTACACTGTGTATTGTGTGCACTGTGTGTTTATTGTGTGTGTGCGTGTACACTGTGTGTTTATTGTGTGTGTACACTGTGTGTTTATTGTGTGTGTGTGCACTGTGTGTTTGTGTATACACTGTGTGTTTATTGTGTGTGTACAGTGTGTGTTTATTGTGTGTGTGCGTGTACACTGTGTGTTTATTGTGTGTGTGTGCGTGCGTGCGTGCGTGCGTACACTGCGTTTTTATTGTGTGTGTACACTGCGTTTTTATTGTTGTGTGTGTGTATACACTGTGTGTTTATTGTGTGTAGACAGTGTGTTTATTGTGTGTGTGTGTGTGTGTGTGTGTGTGTGTGTGTGTACACTGTGT